>NW_027193838.1:0-32374 GCF_032444005.1 Ranitomeya imitator
ACACTGAGGACCAGTCATTCGAAATGACTTCTCCATGCATTTTATGCATTGGTAAAAGCACTATGATGAAAAGTGTGATATGTTTTCAGGTATCTCCTATACTAATAGAGCCACATGCTCACCGGTTTGCCACATGATGTAGGCCTATGGACTGAACAAGAAACCACCAAAAATTTTAACCAGTCATCGTTCTCACAACACTGAGGACCAGTCATTCGAAATGACTTCTCCATGCATTTTATGCATTGGTAAAAGCACTATGATGAAAAGTGTGATATGTTTTCAGGTATCTCCTATACTAATAGAGCCACATGCTCACCGGTTTGCCACATGATGTAGGCCTACTATGGACTGAACAAGAAACCACCAAAAATTTTAACCAGTCATCGTTCTCACAACACTGAGGACCAGTCATTCGAAATGACTTCTCCATGCATTTTATGCATTGGTAAAAGCACTATGATGAAAAGTGTGATATGTTTTCAGGTATCTCCTATACTAATAGAGCCACATGCTCACCGGTTTGCCACATGATGTAGGCCTATGGACTGAACAAGAAACCACCAAAAATTTTAACCAGTCATCGTTCTCACAACACTGAGGACCAGTCATTCGAAATGACTTCTCCATGCATTTTATGCATTGGTAAAAGCACTATGATGAAAAGTGTGATATGTTTTCAGGTATCTCCTATACTAATAGAGCCACATGCTCACCGGTTTGCCACATGATGTAGGCCTATGGACTGAACAAGAAACCACCAAAAATTTTAACCAGTCATCGTTCTCACAACACTGAGGACCAGTCATTCGAAATGACTTCTCCATGCATTTATTTTATGCATTGGTAAAAGCACTATGATGAAAAGTGTGATATGTTTTCAGGTATCTCCTATACTAATAGAGCCACATGCTCACCGGTTTGCCACATGATGTAGGCCTATGGACTGAACAAGAAACCACCAAAAATTTTAACCAGTCATCGTTCTCACAACACTGAGGACCAGTCATTCGAAATGACTTCTCCATGCATTTTATGCATTGGTAAAAGCACTATGATGAAAAGTGTGATATGTTTTCAGGTATCTTCCTATACTAATAGAGCCACATGCTCACCGGTTTGCCACATGATGTAGGCCTATGGACTGAACAAGAAACCACCAAAAATTTTAACCAGTCATCGTTCTCACAACACTGAGGACCAGTCATTCGAAATGACTTCTCCATGCATTTTATGCATTGGTAAAAGCACTATGATGAAAAGTGTGATATGTTTTCAGGTATCTCCTATACTAATAGAGCCACATGCTCACCGGTTTGCCACATGATGTAGGCCTATGGACTGAACAAGAAACCACCAAAAATTTTAACCAGTCATCGTTCTCACAACACTGAGGACCAGTCATTCGAAATGACTTCTCCATGCATTTTATGCATTGGTAAAAGCACTATGATGAAAAGTGTGATATGTTTTCAGGTATCTCCTATACTAATAGAGCCACATGCTCACCGGTTTGCCACATGATGTAGGCCTATGGACTGAACAAGAAACCACCAAAAATTTTAACCAGTCATCGTTCTCACAACACTGAGGACCAGTCATTCGAAATGACTTCTCCATGCATTTTATGCATTGGTAAAAGCACTATGATGAAAAGTGTGATATGTTTTCAGGTATCTCCTATACTAATAGAGCCACATGCTCACCGGTTTGCCACATGATGTAGGCCTATGGACTGAACAAGAAACCACCAAAAATTTTAACCAGTCATCGTTCTCACAACACTGAGGACCAGTCATTCGAAATGACTTCTCCATGCATTTTATGCATTGGTAAAAGCACTATGATGAAAAGTGTGATATGTTTTCAGGTATCTCCTATACTAATAGAGCCACATGCTCACCGGTTTGCCACATGATGTAGGCCTATGGACTGAACAAGAAACCACCAAAAATTTTAACCAGTCATCGTTCTCACAACACTGAGGACCAGTCATTCGAAATGACTTCTCCATGCATTTTATGCATTGGTAAAAGCACTGATGAAAAGTGTGATATGTTTTCAGGTATCTCCTATACTAATAGAGCCACATGCTCACCGGTTTGCCACATGATGTAGGCCTATGGACTGAACAAGAAACCACCAAAAATTTTAACCAGTCATCGTTCTCACAACACTGAGGACCAGTCATTCGAAATGACTTCTCCATGCATTTTATGCATTGGTAAAAGCACTATGATGAAAAGTGTGATATGTTTTCAGGTATCTCCTATACTAATAGAGCCACATGCTCACCGGTTTGCCACATGATGTAGGCCTATGGACTGAACAAGAAACCACCAAAAATTTTAACCAGTCATCGTTCTCACAACACTGAGGACCAGTCATTCGAAATGACTTCTCCATGCATTTTATGCATTGGTAAAAGCACTATGATGAAAAGTGTGATATGTTTTCAGGTATCTCCTATACTAATAGAGCCACATGCTCACCGGTTTGCCACATGATGTAGGCCTATGGACTGAACAAGAAACCACCAAAAATTTTAACCAGTCATCGTTCTCACAACACTGAGGACCAGTCATTCGAAATGACTTCTCCATGCATTTTATGCATTGGTAAAAGCACTATGATGAAAAGTGTGATGTTTTCAGGTATCTCCTATACTAATAGAGCCACATGCTCACCGGTTTGCCACATGATGTAGGCCTATGGACTGAACAAGAAACCACCAAAAATTTTAACCAGTCATCGTTCTCACAACACTGAGGACCAGTCATTCGAAATGACTTCTCCATGCATTTTATGCATTGGTAAAAGCACTATGATGAAAAGTGTTATATGTTTTCTGGTATCTCCTATACTAATAGAGCCACATGCTCACCGGTTTGCCACATGATGTAGGCCTATGGACTGAACAAGAAACCACCAAAAATTTTAACCAGTCATCGTTCTCACAACACTGAGGACCAGTCATTCGAAATGACTTCTCCATGCATTTTATGCATTGGTAAAAGCACTATGATGAAAAGTGTGATATGTTTTCAGGTATCTCCTATACTAATAGAGCCACATGCTCACCGGTTTGCCACATGATGTAGGCCTATGGACTGAACAAGAAACCACCAAAAATTTTAACCAGTCATCGTTCTCACAACACTGAGGACCAGTCATTCGAAATGACTTCTCCATGCATTTTATGCATTGGTAAAAGCACTATGATGAAAAGTGTGATATGTTTTCAGGTATCTCCTATACTAATAGAGCCACATGCTCACCGGTTTGCCACATGATGTAGGCCTATGGACTGAACAAAAAACCACCAAAAATTTTAACCAGTCATCGTTCTCACAACACTGAGGACCAGTCATTCGAAATGACTTCTCCATGCATTTTATGCATTGGTAAAAGCACTATGATGAAAAGTGTGATATGTTTTCAGGTATCTCCTATACTAATAGAGCCACATGCTCACCCGTTTGCCACATGATGTAGGCCTATGGACTGAACAAGAAACCACCAAAAATTTTAACCAGTCATCGTTCTCACAACACTGAGAACCAGTCATTCGAAATGACTTCTCCATGCATTTTATGCATTGGTAAAAGCACTATGATGAAAAGTGTGATATGTTTTCAGGTATCTCCTATACTAATAGAGCCACATGCTCACCGGTTTGCCACATGATGTAGGCCTATGGACTGAACAAGAAACCACCAAAAATTTTAACCAGTCATCGTTCTCACAACACTGAGGACCAGTCATTCGAAATGACTTCTCCATGCATTTTATGCATTGGTAAAAGCACTATGATGAAAAGTGTGATATGTTTTCAGGTATCTCCTATACTAATAGAGCCACATGCTCACCGGTTTGCCACATGATGTAGGCCTATGGACTGAACAAGAAACCACCAAAAATTTTAACCAGTCATCGTTCTCACAACACTGAGGACCAGTCATTCGAAATGACTTCTCCATGCATTTTATGCATTGGTAAAAGCACTATGATGAAAAGTGTGATATGTTTTCAGGTATCTCCTATACTAATAGAGCCACATGCTCACCGGTTTGCCACATGATGTAGGCCTATGGACTGAACAAGAAACCACCAAAAATTTTAACCAGTCATCGTTCTCACAACACTGAGGACCAGTCATTCGAAATGACTTCTCCATGCATTTTATGCATTGGTAAAAGCACTATGATGAAAAGTGTGATATGTTTTCAGGTATCTCCTATACTAATAGAGCCACATGCTCACCGGTTTGCCACATGATGTAGGCCTATGGACTGAACAAGAAACCACCAAAAATTTTAACCAGTCATCGTTCTCACAACACTGAGGACCAGTCATTCGAAATGACTTCTCCATGCATTTTATGCATTGGTAAAAGCACTATGATGAAAAGTGTGATATGTTTTCAGGTATCTCCTATACTAATAGAGCCACATGCTCACCGGTTTGCCACATGATGTAGGCCTATGGACTGAACAAGAAACCACCAAAAATTTTAACCAGTCATCGTTCTCACAACACTGAGGACCAGTCATTCGAAATGACTTCTCCATGCATTTTATGCATTGGTAAAAGCACTATGATGAAAAGTGTGATATGTTTTCAGGTATCTCCTATACTAATAGAGCCACATGCTCACCGGTTTGCCACATGATGTAGGCCTATGGACTGAACAAGAAACCACCAAAAATTTTAACCAGTCATCGTTCTCACAACACTGAGGACCAGTCATTCGAAATGACTTCTCCATGCATTTTATGCATTGGTAAAAGCACTATGATGAAAAGTGTGATATGTTTTCAGGTATCTCCTATACTAATAGAGCCACATGCTCACCGGTTTGCCACATGATGTAGGAATATGGACTGAACAAGAAACCACCAAAAATATTAACCAGCCATCGTTCTCACAACACTGAGGACCAGTCATTCGAAATGACTTCTCCATGCATTTTATGCATTGGTAAAAGCACTATGATGAAAAGTGTGATATGTTTTCAGGTATCTCCTATACTAATAGAGCCACATGCTCACCGGTTTGCCACATGATGTAGGCCTATGGACTGAACAAGAAACCACCAAAAATTTTAACCAGTCATCGTTCTCACAACACTGAGGACCAGTCATTCGAAATGACTTCTCCATGCATTTTATGCATTGGTAAAAGCACTATGATGAAAAGTGTGATATGTTTTCAGGTATCTCCTATACTAATAGAGCCACATGCTCACCGGTTTGCCACATGATGTAGGCCTATGGACTGAACAAGAAACCACCAAAAATTTTAACCAGTCATCGTTCTCACAACACTGAGGACCAGTCATTCGAAATGACTTCTCCATGCATTTTATGCATTGGTAAAAGCACTATGATGAAAAGTGTGATATGTTTTCTGGTATCTCCTATACTAATAGAGCCACATGCTCACCGGTTTGCCACATGATGTAGGCCTATGGACTGAACAAGAAACCACCAAAAATGTTAACCAGTCATCGTTCTCACAACACTGAGGACCAGTCATTCGAAATGACTTCTCCATGCATTTTATGCATTGGTAAAAGCACTATGATGAAAAGTGTGATATGTTTTCAGGTATCTCCTATACTAATAGAGCCACATGCTCACCGGTTTGCCACATGATGTAGGCCTATGGACTGAACAAGAAACCACCAAAAAATTTAACCAGTCATCGTTCTCACAACACTGAGGACCAGTCATTCGAAATGACTTCTCCATGCATTTTATGCATTGGTAAAAGCACTATGATGAAAAGTGTGATATGTTTTCAGGTATCTCCTATACTAATAGAGCCACATGCTCACCGGTTTGCCACATGATGTAGGCCTATGGACTGAACAAGAAACCACCAAAAATTTTAACCAGTCATCGTTCTCACAACACTGAGGACCAGTCATTCGAAATGACTTCTCCATGCATTTTATGCATTGGTAAAAGCACTATGATGAAAAGTGTGATATGTTTTCAGGTATCTCCTATACTAATAGAGCCACATGCTCACCGGTTTGCCACATGATGTAGGCCTATGGACTGAACAAGAAACCACCAAAAATTTTAACCAGTCATCGTTCTCACAACACTGAGGACCAGTCATTCGAAATGACTTCTCCATGCATTTTATGCATTGGTAAAAGCACTATGATGAAAAGTGTGATATGTTTTCTGGTATCTCCTATACTAATAGAGCCACATGCTCACCGGTTTGCCACATGATGTAGGCCTATGGACTGAACAAGAAACCACCAAAAATTTTAACCAGTCATCGTTCTCACAACACTGAGGACCAGTCATTCGAAATGACTTCTCCATGCATTTTATGCATTGGTAAAAGCACTATGATGAAAAGTGTGATATGTTTTCAGGTATCTCCTATACTAATAGAGCCACATGCTCACCGGTTTGCCACATGATGTAGGCCTATGGACTGAACAAGAAACCACCAAAAATTTTAACCAGTCATCGTTCTCACAACACTGAGGACCAGTCATTCGAAATGACTTCTCCATGCATTTTATGCATTGGTAAAAGCAATATGATGAAAAGTGTGATATGTTTTCAGGTATCTCCTATACTAATAGAGCCACATGCTCACCGGTTTGCCACATGATGTAGGCCTATGGACTGAACAAGAAACCACCAAAAATTTTAACCAGTCATCGTTCTCACAACACTGAGGACCAGTCATTCGAAATGACTTCTCCATGCATTTTATGCATTGGTAAAAGCACTATGATGAAAAGTGTGATATGTTTTCAGGTATCTCCTATACTAATAGAGCCACATGCTCACCGGTTTGCCACATGATGTAGGCCTATGGACTGAACAAGAAACCACCAAAAATTTTAACCAGTCATCGTTCTCACAACACTGAGGACCAGTCATTCGAAATGACTTCTCCATGCATTTTATGCATTGGTAAAAGCACTATGATGAAAAGTGTGATATGTTTTCAGGTATCTCCTATACTAATAGAGCCACATGCTCACCGGTTTGCCACATGATGTAGGCCTATGGACTGAACAAGAAACCACCAAAAATTTTAACCAGTCATCGTTCTCACAACACTGAGGACCAGTCATTCGAAATGACTTCTCCATGCATTTTATGCATTGGTAAAAGCACTATGATGAAAAGTGTGATATGTTTTCAGGTATCTCCTATACTAATAGAGCCACATGCTCACCGGTTTGCCACATGATGTAGGCCTATGGACTGAACAAGAAACCACCAAAAATTTTAACCAGTCATCGTTCTCACAACACTGAGGACCAGTCATTCGAAATGACTTCTCCATGCATTTTATGCATTGGTAAAAGCACTATGATGAAAAGTGTGATATGTTTTCAGGTATCTCCTATACTAATAGAGCCACATGCTCACCGGTTTGCCACATGATGTAGGCCTATGGACTGAACAAGAAACCACCAAAAATTTTAACCAGTCATCGTTCTCACAACACTGAGGACCAGTCATTCGAAATGACTTCTCCATGCATTTTATGCATTGGTAAAAGCACTATGATGAAAAGTGTGATATGTTTTCAGGTATCTCCTATACTAATAGAGCCACATGCTCACCGGTTTGCCACATGATGTAGGCCTATGGACTGAACAAGAAACCACCAAAAATTTTAACCAGTCATCATTCTCACAACACTGAGGACCAGTCATTCGAAATGACTTCTCCATGCATTTTATGCATTGGTAAAAGCACTATGATGAAAAGTGTGATATGTTTTCTGGTATCTCCTATACTAATAGAGCCACATGCTCACCGGTTTGCCACATGATGTAGGCCTATGGACTGAACAAGAAACCACCAAAAATTTTAACCAGTCATCGTTCTCACAACACTGAGGACCAGTCATTCGAAATGACTTCTCCATGCATTTTATGCATTGGTAAAAGCACTATGATGAAAAGTGTGATATGTTTTCAGGTATCACCTATACTAATAGAGCCACATGCTCACCGGTTTGCCACATGATGTAGGCCTATGGACTGAACAAGAAACCACCAAAAATTTTAACCAGTCATCGTTCTCACAACACTGAGGACCAGTCATTCGAAATGACTTCTCCATGCATTTTATGCATTGGTAAAAGCACTATGATGAAAAGTGTGATATGTTTTCAGGTATCTCCTATACTAATAGAGCCACATGCTCACCGGTTTGCCACATGATGTAGGAATATGGACTGAACAAGAAACCACCAAAAATATTAACCAGCCATCGTTCTCACAACACTGAGGACCAGTCATTCGAAATGACTTCTCCATGCATTTTATGCATTGGTAAAAGCACTATGATGAAAAGTGTGATATGTTTTCAGGTATCTCCTATACTAATAGAGCCACATGCTCACCGGTTTGCCACATGATGTAGGCCTATGGACTGAACAAGAAACCACCAAAAATTTTAACCAGTCATCGTTCTCACAACACTGAGGACCAGTCATTCGAAATGACTTCTCCATGCATTTTATGCATTGGTAAAAGCACTATGATGAAAAGTGTGATATGTTTTCAGGTATCTCCTATACTAATAGAGCCACATGCTCACCGGTTTGCCACATGATGTAGGCCTATGGACTGAACAAGAAACCACCAAAAATTTTAACCAGTCATCGTTCTCACAACACTGAGGACCAGTCATTCGAAATGACTTCTCCATGCATTTTATGCATTGGTAAAAGCACTATGATGAAAAGTGTGATATGTTTTCTGGTATCTCCTATACTAATAGAGCCACATGCTCACCGGTTTGCCACATGATGTAGGCCTATGAACTGAACAAGAAACCACCAAAAATGTTAACCAGTCATCGTTCTCACAACACTGAGGACCAGTCATTCGAAATGACTTCTCCATGCATTTTATGCATTGGTAAAAGCACTATGATGAAAAGTGTGATATGTTTTCAGGTATCTCCTATACTAATAGAGCCACATGCTCACCGGTTTGCCACATGATGTAGGCCTATGGACTGAACAAGAAACCACCAAAAAATTTAACCAGTCATCGTTCTCACAACACTGAGGACCAGTCATTCGAAATGACTTCTCCATGCATTTTATGCATTGGTAAAAGCACTATGATGAAAAGTGTGATATGTTTTCAGGTATCTCCTATACTAATAGAGCCACATGCTCACCGGTTTGCCACATGATGTAGGAATATGGACTGAACAAGAAACCACCAAAAATATTAACCAGCCATCGTTCTCACAACACTGAGGACTAGTCATTCGAAATGACTTCTCCATGCATTTTATGCATTGGTAAAAGCACTATGATGAAAAGTGTGATATGTTTTCAGGTATCTCCTATACTAATAGAGCCACATGCTCACCGGTTTGCCACATGATGTAGGCCTATGGACTGAACAAGAAACCACCAAAAATTTTAACCAGTCATCGTTCTCACAACACTGAGGACCAGTCATTCGAAATGACTTCTCCATGCATTTTATGCATTGGTAAAAGCACTATGATGAAAAGTGTGATATGTTTTCAGGTATCTCCTATACTAATAGAGCCACATGCTCACCGGTTTGCCACATGATGTAGGCCTATGGACTGAACAAGAAACCACCAAAAATTTTAACCAGTCATCGTTCTCACAACACTGAGGACCAGTCATTCGAAATGACTTCTCCATGCATTTTATGCATTGGTAAAAGCACTATGATGAAAAGTGTGATATGTTTTCTGGTATCTCCTATACTAATAGAGCCACATGCTCACCGGTTTGCCACATGATGTAGGCCTATGGACTGAACAAGAAACCACCAAAAATGTTAACCAGTCATCGTTCTCACAACACTGAGGACCAGTCATTCGAAATGACTTCTCCATGCATTTTATGCATTGGTAAAAGCACTATGATGAAAAGTGTGATATGTTTTCAGGTATCTCCTATACTAATAGAGCCACATGCTCACCGGTTTGCCACATGATGTAGGCCTATGGACTGAACAAGAAACCACCAAAAAATTTAACCAGTCATCGTTCTCACAACACTGAGGACCAGTCATTCGAAATGACTTCTCCATGCATTTTATGCATTGGTAAAAGCACTATGATGAAAAGTGTGATATGTTTTCAGGTATCTCCTATACTAATAGAGCCACATGCTCACCGGTTTGCCACATGATGTAGGCCTATGGACTTAACAAGAAACCACCAAAAATTTTAACCAGTCATCGTTCTCACAACACTGAGGACCAGTCATTCGAAATGACTTCTCCATGCATTTTATGCATTGGTAAAAGCACTATGATGAAAAGTGTGATATGTTTTCAGGTATCTCCTATACTAATAGAGCCACATGCTCACCGGTTTGCCACATGATGTAGGCCTATGGACTGAACAAGAAACCACCAAAAATTTTAACCAGTCATCGTTCTCACAACACTGAGGACCAGTCATTCGAAATGACTTCTCCATGCATTTTATGCATTGGTAAAAGCACTATGATGAAAAGTGTGATATGTTTTCTGGTATCTCCTATACTAATAGAGCCACATGCTCACCGGTTTGCCACATGATGTAGGCCTATGGACTGAACAAGAAACCACCAAAAATTTTAACCAGTCATCGTTCTCACAACACTGAGGACCAGTCATTCGAAATGACTTCTCCATGCATTTTATGCATTGGTAAAAGCACTATGATGAAAAGTGTGATATGTTTTCAGGTATCTCCTATACTAATAGAGCCACATGCTCACCGGTTTGCCACATGATGTAGGCCTATGGACTGAACAAGAAACCACCAAAAATTTTAACCAGTCATCGTTCTCACAACACTGAGGACCAGTCATTCGAAATGACTTCTCCATGCATTTTATGCATTGGTAAAAGCAATATGATGAAAAGTGTGATATGTTTTCAGGTATCTCCTATACTAATAGAGCCACATGCTCACCGGTTTGCCACATGATGTAGGCCTATGGACTGAACAAGAAACCACCAAAAATTTTAACCAGTCATCGTTCTCACAACACTGAGGACCAGTCATTCGAAATGACTTCTCCATGCATTTTATGCATTGGTAAAAGCACTATGATGAAAAGTGTGATATGTTTTCAGGTATCTCCTATACTAATAGAGCCACATGCTCACCGGTTTGCCACATGATGTAGGCCTATGGACTGAACAAGAAACCACCAAAAATTTTAACCAGTCATCGTTCTCACAACACTGAGGACCAGTCATTCGAAATGACTTCTCCATGCATTTTATGCATTGGTAAAAGCACTATGATGAAAAGTGTGATATGTTTTCAGGTATCTCCTATACTAATAGAGCCACATGCTCACCGGTTTGCCACATGATGTAGGCCTATGGACTGAACAAGAAACCACCAAAAATTTTAACCAGTCATCGTTCTCACAACACTGAGGACCAGTCATTCGAAATGACTTCTCCATGCATTTTATGCATTGGTAAAAGCACTATGATGAAAAGTGTGATATGTTTTCTGGTATCTCCTATACTAATAGAGCCACATGCTCACCGGTTTGCCACATGATGTAGGCCTATGAACTGAACAAGAAACCACCAAAAATGTTAACCAGTCATCGTTCTCACAACACTGAGGACCAGTCATTCGAAATGACTTCTCCATGCATTTTATGCATTGGTAAAAGCACTATGATGAAAAGTGTGATATGTTTTCAGGTATCTCCTATACTAATAGAGCCACATGCTCACCGGTTTGCCACATGATGTAGGCCTATGGACTGAACAAGAAACCACCAAAAAATTTAACCAGTCATCGTTCTCACAACACTGAGGACCAGTCATTCGAAATGACTTCTCCATGCATTTTATGCATTGGTAAAAGCACTATGATGAAAAGTGTGATATGTTTTCAGGTATCTCCTATACTAATAGAGCCACATGCTCACCGGTTTGCCACATGATGTAGGAATATGGACTGAACAAGAAACCACCAAAAATATTAACCAGCCATCGTTCTCACAACACTGAGGACTAGTCATTCGAAATGACTTCTCCATGCATTTTATGCATTGGTAAAAGCACTATGATGAAAAGTGTGATATGTTTTCAGGTATCTCCTATACTAATAGAGCCACATGCTCACCGGTTTGCCACATGATGTAGGCCTATGGACTGAACAAGAAACCACCAAAAATTTTAACCAGTCATCGTTCTCACAACACTGAGGACCAGTCATTCGAAATGACTTCTCCATGCATTTTATGCATTGGTAAAAGCACTATGATGAAAAGTGTGATATGTTTTCAGGTATCTCCTATACTAATAGAGCCACATGCTCACCGGTTTGCCACATGATGTAGGCCTATGGACTGAACAAGAAACCACCAAAAATTTTAACCAGTCATCGTTCTCACAACACTGAGGACCAGTCATTCGAAATGACTTCTCCATGCATTTTATGCATTGGTAAAAGCACTATGATGAAAAGTGTGATATGTTTTCTGGTATCTCCTATACTAATAGAGCCACATGCTCACCGGTTTGCCACATGATGTAGGCCTATGGACTGAACAAGAAACCACCAAAAATGTTAACCAGTCATCGTTGTTAAATATTAATTATTCTGTACCGAGCACATGGTTTCTTGCTGACATTATCCAAAGCTATTTCTGTGTATGTAGCTCAGAGTATAAGTTAACGCCATATACAGGGAACACGTGATCAGTGTTGAGCATATATAAACGTCTCTTAGGAGGGGGTGGGGGGCTTTTTGTCACGTGGGACGGTCACCTCCCTTCCTTCACCATCATTCTCCATGGACATGAGACAAGACACGAGGAACAACAGCTGTTAGCTACTCCATGCCATGATGACTTCAGACTTTCACACAGACAGATGACTTCTACCATTCAGGACCCTGGAAAGATGAGTAACAGGAGAAGCGCTGATATTTACACATGGACACTCTGTTTGTAATTGTTTCATCTACCTTTTATGTTTTTGCTGCGATGGTGGATAACTCAATAAACCACTATACTTTCGTCAGAATATCATGACATTTTTCTTTTAAGAATAACGCACCTGGTTAAGTCTTGATTAGATATTTTTGCGCAATAATGATTTTTAACATTTGGCCTAGCCAGCCAGTTTTGATTTTTTGTGCTATTTTTGCGTGAATTTCCTTCTTCTTGCACACGGGGGAAGACAGAAGAGTTCCGCTAGATTGTGCAAGTATTCAGGAATTCCACTTCAAAATTTCAAGTCACAAAGATCTCACAAGAACCTACGAATGACGGAGACTAACAGGTGTTGTACGGATTGACAGCAAGCACTGGTAGTGCTGAAGAATAGATGTGCTAAAAATAGCCGTGCTAAAGTCCGGAGCCCAGCGTTGTAAAAGCAAAGGAACTACAAGCTGAGATTTCAAGGTAAGACAAATGGATTTGATAAATTCATATGCTAAATCAAGTCAGATAGACTTTGTAAGTTTGTACGGATCTAGCTTAGAAATATTTTGGTCTAATTTATTTTCAGAATGCAGAACCGCGAATTTGAATTTAGATTGTAAGCTAATGTCTAAGAAAAAAGAAAAAGAGCAACTTAAAAATATTTTACACATGGTTTATGTATTTAACGAGTTTGTGACAGAGAAGTCCAAAAAAGACAGTGTAGAAAGAATTTCTAAGGAAACTAATGATGTTCCCAAGACTGACTGTAATGAGAAGAGTGAGAAAGATGTGACGCACGTATCTGTAATGACGATGACCACCCAAAGTGACATTGACTTTGTGACACAAAATGAAAAACAAGATGGAGGAAGTGAAGGAGACATGACAACTGACAAAGATGATCTACGAGGGACAGATGTACCATTGCCCTTAAAAATAGACGACTCAGAGGCCCAACTCCAACTTAAATCTAGGAAAATCCTGCTAAAATTATGCAAAATCATTCCTGCATATGATGACAAAATCCATGTGTGCAGAAATTCAGAGATATTTGAAAGTTTTGCTGATAAGTTTGATTTGACTAATCAGGAGAAAAATAATTTGTTTAAAATTTGGCTGCCAGTAACTTTTATGAGAAGATATTCATTAGAAATGCAGAATGAGTTCCACGAAAAGATGACTGATGTAGAAAGATTAAGAATTTTGATTTTCTGTGGATTGAAAGAAAATTATCCAGATCTTGATATTCTTCTAAAATTGAAGATTGGCCGGGAAGAATGTACGTTTACTTTTATGGCCATTTTTGAAAGGATTTATAAATTGGTCTGTACGAATTTGAATCAACAATCCATGATAAATTGTTTTGTAAACAAGTTTAAATTCTTAAATCCTGTATCTCGTATAATTGCTACACAGAAAAATTCTTTATACGAATGCGCCCAATCCCTTGATTTTTCTAGAAAACACGAGAATCTTGAAAGGAAAACACATTTTACTAAGTTTTTGAAACCAGTCAGAATTCAATCTTATCAAAAGCCAAAATCAAAATCTTCAAATCTGATCCAAAATCAAATCTATGAAGTACGAAGAAAATTACATATTTGTTACAAACCGTATGAAAAGATTCAGGAGTCTATTAAAGAAATTTCTCTGAAAGATTTAAAATCTGAAGGGTCAGATCTGTCTGTAAAGATGGCGGAAACTGACAGACGGAAGCAGGTGAGTATCCCAGGGGGAGCTCAGCTGAACACTCCATTATCACAGCAGCTCTTCAAAGAGTCCATAGGGTTAAAACTGACCTTACTAAATACAGCATTTCAGATAATCGACAGAGAGTTACATTTTGGGATAGGAATTGGCTAAATATGTAATTATATTATATGATGAGTTATACAATGTATTATTTATTAATATGTAATTATTTTATTCAATATAATTCTGCAGTTATATATATTAATATAGTATACAGTAAATACTGTAGCATATTTGTATAAGTAGAGATTATATTAACTGCATTTTTATATATATAGTGAAATAATTAAAATTTACTCCAGAAAAAAATATTTAGAATTACAATTAAATACATTTATTAAATATATACATATGTATAAGATATTTAAATTATTTTGTTTTGAAATAAATATGAAATTAACCTTTATCTTTCATTTCCCTTAGAATTTTACTTTCAAAGCGAGGATTGAACAAAAAATACCTGTTTCATGAATTTATGTCTTATTCACACAGGAAGCTATATTAACTGCATGATTTTTATATATATATTTAACACTTAAAATAATTACTAAAAACCTAAAATGTGTGTACTACATGTAAATTTTCTTTCTGTAATAATCTAAAACGTGTTTTTTTTTCCTCCCACTGCATGGTGCATGACGTGACAGCTGTGAGTTAAGGAATATCATATAGCCTTGTCTTTTAATTTTAGGAATTTTCCTCAGCTATACATTCAAATGGTTTCAGTAACAGGCTTGTACCGAAATAGTGTTGAAACATTCAACTCGGGTTTCTTGTAAATGGAGGAGTCCTTTCTATAGGTTAAAACATACTGTTACATAATATTTGGGGAATATTCAAAGGAATATTAGAATACTAAATTTAATAGATTACAATGCGCATTGATTGATAATTAGGATACAATATTTTGGGTTAATATACATGTTTTTTATTCTTTGTATGTGAAATGTATTGTGAACGTCTATGTGAGTCACATGTGACAGGTGAGAGAACATATGAGCAGCTGCTGAGTGAATTTGACATGAGATGTGATGTAAGAGTGACCAGAGCGTGGTATGTGGAATGTGGAATGTGGATGCACAGTTTGACTGAGGCCTCATGATTTATGGTATGTTTGAAAGAAAAAAAAAAACACCTTGTGTTAATGAGAAAATAAGATTCAGTTAAATTATTAGAATATTAAGATATATTTAAATATTATTATTCAACATGTATGCAACATATATTTCTTTAGTTATTATTATTATTTAATAAGTACAATAACACATCAATATGGTTTATCAAGGAAACCTACATTTAGAACATTTTTTCCTAATGATAATTTTTTCATATTTCAGTGTTTTTTATATTTACATAGATGAGTATACATCTTCAAACAAATATATGGCACAAGTTGATATAACAGTTATAAAAATAATTATTTTTCACTTGGGTTTTTTACAAATTAATTTTTTCATAAAATAATATTTTTTGATATTAAGGGGGAAATGTGTTTTTGATCCTGATCACATCATCACATTTCATCAATACCTCTTCTTCACACATTTTAATAAAGAAGAAATATTAATAAGGTATTATTGGGTACAATAACAATAAATATTATAAATATCATTTTTTTCTCTAATGAAGGGTATTCTATGCAAAGCTGCATAATTTCAATATTTTGGTAATCCAAGGTTATGACAACATCTACAAAAATATTAAGGGAATGTGTTACTAAGACATAACCTCAGCATTTGTCATCAAGATATAAAGGCCTTATTCTTATTTTTTATTCTCATTTTTATTTTTCATTTTTTTTCACTTTTCTTTCAATTTTTATTTTTCATTCTTATTTTTCATCAAGGAAAAATCAATATTTAATAGAGTAATGTCTACAAGCATATTGCTTTATCAAATATAGTGATCATATGGTTTCATTATATAAGAAATGTTTCAATTCCTGAGTTAAATACAACAATTCTTTCACTCATTCATTCATTTATTCATATATATACTTATTTTGGTTCATGACTATACATACTTACATATTATTGGTCTACTGAACATAAATTAATAAAGTTTTAATAATAAATATCAGCACTTGTTACATAAAAGACACACTGACATCTATGGGTTCAAAAAGAAATTACACCTATGACATAAAAATGTCCAATCACATGAAGAATATGGTAAATAATATATCATTTATTGTTATTATTATTATTATTTTATTTTTCCAAATATAAACTCCATTTTAATATCATTTAATAATTATATGGATATTATTGATTGCTATGGTACGCTGTGATATTATAAGTTAGGGAAATTACCAGATTTGGTATAGAATAGGGAATGAAGACTTCAATCAAGATACTAAAGACGTTAATAAAGATTTTATATTTTTCTAAATTCAATTGATTCTTAAAAGTTACAAGAAGAAAAGCCGTTATCCAGATGTTCCACAAGGTAACAATGCTATGATTTCTGAGTAATAGACTGTGTCAAATGCAATTCATGTCACCACTCACAACTACAGCATCCATCACTGACAACTGAGTACAGTATCAAAGATGAACTGTGTTATTACGTTCCAGTGGTTTCCTATCACCTATAAGACTTCCATGAAAGCTGGTGAACACTCAGGTAATTGTCAGGACGCTACAACCCTGACATGTGTCCTGTGCACTAAGGACTGGTTATGGTGCTATGTTTGGCAAGGAAGAGTCAATGTAACCCTTGCTGTGCTGACCAAAGACGTCACACCTGTTCCAAGACCAGCACGGATGATATGAGGATTCCAGATGATTTCCAAGGCGAGCCAATGTAAGTCCAGGTCTCTAAAGGTGACACTGCACAGATATTAAAGCTACATTTCATCTATGAACTTTGTTTTCTTATCAACATTTGAATTTATGGACTTTGATTGACACATGACACACGGTCTCTACATATCTACATGCTATCATCTATTACAAAAGACATATTAAAGATTGTTTGAAAGAACCAAGAAGAAGAACCAAGATGAAGACCAGATGACATCAGATGACATCACACCTGAGATGCTTCAAGTAGATATAGGGAAGTATATATATATATATTTTATATGAATATTAGTCACGGCTTACCATAACATGAATTACCATAACATGAATTACCATAACATGAATTTACATATCATTATATTATTGAGAACATATAACAATATTATTATTGATATTATTTATTACATCATTTTGCCAAAGAAGAAAGTAGATTTTATTAATATTTTAATTTGAGGGTTCCAATCAATGTCTGTCACCCTCAAAAGGGGGAATTGTTAAATATTAATTATTCTGTACCGAGCACATGGTTTCTTGCTGACATTATCCAAAGCTATTTCTGTGTATGTAGCTCAGAGTATAAGTTAACGCCATATACAGGGAACACGTGATCAGTGTTGAGCATATATAAACGTCTCTTAGGAGGGGGTGGGGGGCTTTTTGTCACGTGGGACGGTCACCTCCCTTCCTTCACCATCATTCTCCATGGACATGAGACAAGACACGAGGAACAACAGCTGTTAGCTACTCCATGCCATGATGACTTCAGACTTTCACACAGACAGATGACTTCTACCATTCAGGACCCTGGAAAGATGAGTAACAGGAGAAGCGCTGATATTTACACATGGACACTCTGTTTGTAATTGTTTCATCTACCTTTTATGTTTTTGCTGCGATGGTGGATAACTCAATAAACCACTATACTTTCGTCAGAATATCATGACATTTTTCTTTTAAGAATAACGCACCTGGTTAAGTCTTGATTAGATATTTTTGCGCAATAATGATTTTTAACAATCGTTCTCACAACACTGAGGACCAGTCATTCGAAATGACTTCTCCATGCATTTTATGCATTGGTAAAAGCACTATGATGAAAAGTGTGATATGTTTTCAGGTATCTCCTATACTAATAGAGCCACATGCTCACCGGTTTGCCACATGATGTAGGCCTATGGACTGAACAAGAAACCACCAAAAAATTTAACCAGTCATCGTTCTCACAACACTGAGGACCAGTCATTCGAAATGACTTCTCCATGCATTTTATGCATTGGTAAAAGCACTATGATGAAAAGTGTGATATGTTTTCAGGTATCTCCTATACTAATAGAGCCACATGCTCACCGGTTTGCCACATGATGTAGGCCTATGGACTTAACAAGAAACCACCAAAAATTTTAACCAGTCATCGTTCTCACAACACTGAGGACCAGTCATTCGAAATGACTTCTCCATGCATTTTATGCATTGGTAAAAGCACTATGATGAAAAGTGTGATATGTTTTCAGGTATCTCCTATACTAATAGAGCCACATGCTCACCGGTTTGCCACATGATGTAGGCCTATGGACTGAACAAGAAACCACCAAAAATTTTAACCAGTCATCGTTCTCACAACACTGAGGACCAGTCATTCGAAATGACTTCTCCATGCATTTTATGCATTGGTAAAAGCACTATGATGAAAAGTGTGATATGTTTTCTGGTATCTCCTATACTAATAGAGCCACATGCTCACCGGTTTGCCACATGATGTAGGCCTATGGACTGAACAAGAAACCACCAAAAATTTTAACCAGTCATCGTTCTCACAACACTGAGGACCAGTCATTCGAAATGACTTCTCCATGCATTTTATGCATTGGTAAAAGCACTATGATGAAAAGTGTGATATGTTTTCAGGTATCTCCTATACTAATAGAGCCACATGCTCACCGGTTTGCCACATGATGTAGGCCTATGGACTGAACAAGAAACCACCAAAAATTTTAACCAGTCATCGTTCTCACAACACTGAGGACCAGTCATTCGAAATGACTTCTCCATGCATTTTATGCATTGGTAAAAGCAATATGATGAAAAGTGTGATATGTTTTCAGGTATCTCCTATACTAATAGAGCCACATGCTCACCGGTTTGCCACATGATGTAGGCCTATGGACTGAACAAGAAACCACCAAAAATTTTAACCAGTCATCGTTCTCACAACACTGAGGACCAGTCATTCGAAATGACTTCTCCATGCATTTTATGCATTGGTAAAAGCACTATGATGAAAAGTGTGATATGTTTTCAGGTATCTCCTATACTAATAGAGCCACATGCTCACCGGTTTGCCACATGATGTAGGCCTATGGACTGAACAAGAAACCACCAAAAATTTTAACCAGTCATCGTTCTCACAACACTGAGGACCAGTCATTCGAAATGACTTCTCCATGCATTTTATGCATTGGTAAAAGCACTATGATGAAAAGTGTGATATGTTTTCAGGTATCTCCTATACTAATAGAGCCACATGCTCACCGGTTTGCCACATGATGTAGGCCTATGGACTGAACAAGAAACCACCAAAAATTTTAACCAGTCATCGTTCTCACAACACTGAGGACCAGTCATTCGAAATGACTTCTCCATGCATTTTATGCATTGGTAAAAGCACTATGATGAAAAGTGTGATATGTTTTCAGGTATCTCCTATACTAATAGAGCCACATGCTCACCGGTTTGCCACATGATGTAGGCCTATGGACTGAACAAGAAACCACCAAAAATTTTAACCAGTCATCGTTCTCACAACACTGAGGACCAGTCATTCGAAATGACTTCTCCATGCATTTTATGCATTGGTAAAAGCACTATGATGAAAAGTGTGATATGTTTTCAGGTATCTCCTATACTAATAGAGCCACATGCTCACCGGTTTGCCACATGATGTAGGCCTATGGACTGAACAAGAAACCACCAAAAATTTTAACCAGTCGTCGTTCTCACAACACTGAGGACCAGTCATTCGAAATGACTTCTCCATGCATTTTATGCATTGGTAAAAGCAATATGATGAAAAGTGTGATATGTTTTCAGGTATCTCCTATACTAATTAGAGCCACATGCTCACCGGTTTGCCACATGATGTAGGCCTATGGACTGAACAAGAAACCACCAAAAATTTTTAACCAGTGTCATCGTTCTCACAACACTGAGGACCAGTCATTCGAAATGACTTCTCCATGCATTTTATGCATTGGTAAAAGCACTATGATGAAAAGTGTGATATGTTTTCAGGTATCTCCTATACTAATAGAGCCACATGCTCACCGGTTTGCCACATGATGTAGGCCTATGGACTGAACAAGAAACCACCAAAAATTTTAACCAGTCATCGTTCTCACAACACTGAGGACCAGTCATTCGAAATGACTTCTCCATGCATTTTATGCATTGGTAAAAGCACTATGATGAGAAAGTGTGATATGTTATCAGGTATCTCCTATACTAATAGAGCCACATGCTCACCGGTTTGCCACATGATGTAGGCCTATGGACTGAACAAGAAACCACCAAAAATTTTAACCAGTCATCGTTCTCACAACACTGAGGACCAGTCATTCGAAATGACTTCTCCATGCATTTTATGCATTGGTAAAAAGCACTATGATGAAAAGTGTGATATGTTTTTCAGGTATCTCCCTATACTAATAGAGCCACATGCTCACCGGTTTGCCACATGATGTAGGCCTATGGACTGAACAAGAAACCACCAAAAATTTTAACCAGTCATCGTTCTCACAACACTGAGGACCAGTCATTCGAAATGACTTCTCCATGCATTTTATGCATTGGTAAAAGCACTAATGATGAAAAGTGTGATATGTCTTCAGGTATCTCCTATACTAATAGAGCCACATGCTCACCGGTTTGCCACATGATGTAGGCCTATGGACTGAACAAGAAACCACCAAAAATTTTAACCAGTCATCGTTCTCACAACACTGAGGACCAGTCATTCGAAATGACTTCTCCATGCATTTTATGCATTGGTAAAAGCACTATGATGAAAGTGTGATATGTTTTCAGTATCTCCTATACTAATAGAGCCACATGCTCACCGGTTTGCCACATGATGTAGGCCTATGGACTGAACAAGAAACCACCAAAAATTTTAACCAGTCATCGTTCTCACAACACTGAGGACCAGTCATTCGAAATGACTTCTCCATGCATTTTATGCATTGGTAAAAGCACTATGATGAAAAGTGTGATATGTTTTCAGGTATCTCCTATACTAATAGAGCCACATGCTCACCGGTTTGCCACATGATGTAGGCCTATGGACTGAACAAGAAACCACCAAAAATTTTAACCAGTCATCGTTCTCACAACACTGAGGACCAGTCATTCGAAATGACTTCTCCATGCATTTTATGCATTGGTAAAAGCACTATGATAAAAAGTGTGATATGTTTTCAGGTATCTCCTATACTAATAGAGCCACATGCTCACCGGTTTGCCACATGATGTAGGCCTATGGACTGAACAAGAAACCACCAAAATTTTAACCAGTCATCGTACTCACAACACTGAGGACCAGTCATTCGAAATGACTTCTCCATGCATTTTATGCATTGGTAAAAGCACTATGATGAAAAGTGTGATATGTTTCAGGTATCTCCTATACTAATAGAGCCACATGCTCACCGGTTTGCCACATGATGTAGGCCTATGGACTGAACAAGAAACCACCAAAAATTTTAACCAGTCATCGTTCTCACAACACTGAGGACCAGTCATTCGAAATGACTTCTCCATGCATTTTATGCATTGGTAAAAGCACTATGATGAAAAGTGTGATATGTTTTTCAGGTATCTCCTATACTAATAGAGCCACATGCTCACCGGTTTGCCACATGATGTAGGCCTATGGACTGAACAAGAAACCACCAAAAATTTTAACCAGTCATCGTTCTCACAACACTGAGGACCAGTCATTCGAAATGACTTCTCCATGCATTTTATGCATTGGTAAAAGCACTATGATGAAAAGTGTGATATGTTTTCAGGTATCTCCTATACTAATAGAGCCACATGCTCACCGGTTTGCCACATGATGTAGGCCTATGGGACTGAACAAGAAACCACCAAAAATGTTAACCAGTCATACGTTCTCACAACACTGAGGACCAGTCATTCGAAATGACTTCTCCATGCATTTTATGCATTGGTAAAAGCACTATGATGAAAAGTGTGATATGTTTTCAGGTATCTCCTATACTAATAGAGCCACATGCTCACCGGTTTGCCACATGATGTAGGCCTATGGACTGAACAAGAAACCACCAAAAATTTTAACCAGTCATCGTTCTCACAACACTGAGGACCAGTCATTCGACATGACTTCTCCATGCATTTTCTGCATTGGTAAAAGCACTATGATGAAAAGTGTGATATGTTTTCAGGTATCTCCTATACTAATAGAGCCACATGCTCACCGGTTTGCCACATGATGTAGGCCTATGGACTGAACAAGAAACCACCAAAAATTTTAACCAGTCATCGTTCTCACAACACTGAGGACCAGTCATTCGAAATGACTTCTCCATGCATTTTATGCATTGGTAAAAGCACTATGATGAAAAGTGTGATATGTTTTCAGGTATATCCTATACTAATAGAGCCACATGCTCACCGGTTTGCCACATGATGTAGGCATATGGACTGAACAAGAAACCACCAAAAATTTTAACCAGTCATCGTTCTCACAACACTGAGGACCGAGTCATTCGAAATGACTTCTCCATGCATTTTATGCATTGGTAAAAGCACTATGATGAAAAGTGTGATATGTTTTCAGGTATCTCCTATACTAATAGAGCCACATAGCTCACCGGTTTGCCACATGATGTAGGCCTATGGACTGAACAAGAAACCACCAAAAATTTTAACCAGTCATCGTTCTCACAACACTGAGGACCAGTCATTCGAAATGACTTCTCCATGCATTTTATGCATTGGTAAAAGCACTATGATGAAAAGTGTGATATGTTTTCAGGTATCTCCTATACTAATAGAGCCACATGCTCACCGGTTTGCCACATGATGTAGGCCTATGGACTGAACAAGAAACCACCAAAAATTTTAACCAGTCATCGTTCTCACAACACTGAGGACCAGTCATTCGAAATGACTTCTCCATGCATTTTATGCATTGGTAAAAGCACTATGATGAAAAGTGTGATATGTTTTCAGGTATCTCCTATACTAATAGAGCCACATGCTCACCGGTTTGCCACATGATGTAGGCCTATGGACTGAACAAGAAACCACCAAAAATTTTAACCAGTCATCGTTCTCACAACACTGAGGACCAGTCATTCGAAATGACTTCTCCATGCATTTTATGCATTGGTAAAAGCACTATGATGAAAAGTGTGATATGTTTTCAGGTATCTCCTATACTAATAGAGCCACATGCTCACCGGTTTGCCACATGATGTAGGCCTCATGGACTGAACAAGAAACCACCAAAAATTTTAACCAGTCATCGTTCTCACAACACTGAGGACCAGTCATTCGAAATGACTTCTCCATGCATTTTATGCATTGGTAAAAGCACTATGATGAAAAGTGTGATATGTTTTCAGGTATCTCCTATACTAATAGAGCCACATGCTCACCGGTTTGCCACATGATGTAGGCCTATGGACTGAACAAGAAACCACCAAAAATTTTAACCAGTCATCGTTCTCACAACACTGAGGACCAGTCATTCGAAATGACTTCTCCATGCATTTTATGCATTGGTAAAAGCACTATGATGAAAAGTGTGATATGTTTTCAGGTATCTCCTATACTAATAGAGCCACATGCTCACCGGTTTGCCACATGATGTAGGCCTATGGACTGAACAAGAAACCACCAAAAATTTTAACCAGTCATCGTTCTCACAACACTGAGGACCAGTCATTCGAAATGACTTCTCCATGCATTTTATGCATTGGTAAAAGCACTATGATGAAAAGTGTGATATGTTTTCAGGTATCTCCTATACTAATAGAGCCACATGCTCACCGGTTTGCCACATGATGTAGGCCTATGGACTGAACAAGAAACCACCAAAAATTTTAACCAGTCATCGTTCTCACAACACTGAGGACCAGTCATTCGAAATGACTTCTCCATGCATTTTATGCATTGGTAAAAGCACTATGATGAAAGTGTGATATGTTTTCAGGTATCTCCTATACTAATAGAGCCACATGCTCACCGGTTTGCCACATGATGTAGGCCTATGGACTGAACAAGAAACCACCAAAAATTTTAACCAGTCATCGTTCTCACAACACTGAGGACCAGTCATTCGAAATGACTTCTCCATGCATTTTATGCATTGGTAAAAGCACTATGATGAAAAGTGTGATATGTTTTCAGGTATCTCCTATACTAATAGAGCCACATGCTCACCGGTTTGCCACATGATGTAGGCATATGGACTGAACAAGAAACCACCAAAAATTTTAACCAGTCATCGTTCTCACAACACTGAGGACCAGTCATTCGAAATGACTTCTCCATGCATTTTATGCATTGGTAAAAGCACTATGATGAAAAGTGTGATATGTTTTCAGGTATCTCCTATACTAATAGAGCCACATGCTCACCGGTTTGCCACATGATGTAGGCCTATGGACTGAACAAGAAACCACCAAAAATTTTAACCAGTCATCGTTCTCACAACACTGAGGACCAGTCATTCGAAATGACTTCTCCATGCATTTTTATGCATTGGTAAAAGCACTATGATGAAAAGTGTGATATGTTTTCAGGTATCTCCTATACTAATAGAGCCACATGCTCACCGGTTTGCCACATGATGTAGGCCTATGGACTGAACAAGAAACCACCAAAAATTTTAACCAGTCATCGTTCTCACAACACTGAGGACCAGTCATTCGAAATGACTTCTCCATGCATTTTATGCATTGGTAAAAGCACTATGATGAAAAGTGTGATATGTTTTCAGGTATCTCCTATACTAATAGAGCCACATGCTCACCGGTTTGCCACATGGATGTAGGCCTATGGACTGAACAAGAAACCACCAAAAATTTTAACCAGTCATCGTTCTCACAACACTGAGGACCAGTCATTCGAAATGACTTCTCCATGCATTTTATGCATTGGTAAAAGCACTATGATGAAAAGTGTGATATGTTTTCAGGTATCTCCTATACTAATAGAGCCACATTCTCACCGGTTTGCCACATGATGTAGGCCCATGGACTGAACAAGAAACCACCAAAAATTTTAACCAGTCATCGTTCTCACAACACTGAGGACCAGTCATTCGAAATGACTTCTCCATGCATTTTATGCATTGGTAAAAGCACTATGATGAAAAGTGTGATATGTTTTCAGGTATCTCCTATACTAATAGAGCCACATGCTCACCGGTTTGCCACATGATGTAGGCCTATGGACTGAACAAGAAACCACCAAAAATTTTAACCAGTCATCGTTCTCACAACACTGAGGACCAGTCATTCGAAATGACTTCTCCATGCATTTTATGCATTGGTAAAAGCACTATGATGAAAAGTGTGATATGTTTTCAGGTATCTCCTATACTAATAGAGCCACATGCTCACCGGTTTGCCACATGATGTAGGCCTATGGACTGAACAAGAAACCACCAAAAATTTTAACCAGTCATCGTTCTCACAACACTGAGGACCAGTCATTCGAAATGACTTCTCCATGCATTTTATGCATTGGTAAAAGCACTATGATGAAAAGTGTGATATGTTTTCAGGTATCTCCTATACTAATAGAGCCACATGCTCACCGGTTTGCCACATGATGTAGGCCTATGGACTGAACAAGAAACCACCAAAAATTTTAACCAGTCATCGTTCTCACAACACTGAGGACCAGTCATTCGAAATGACTTCTCCATGCATTTTATGCATTGGTAAAAGCACTATGATGAAAAGTGTGATATGTTTTCAGGTATCTCCTATACTAATAGAGCCACATGCTCACCGGTTTGCCACATGATGTAGGCCTATGGACTGAACAAGAAACCACCAAAAATTTTAACCAGTCATCGTTCTCACAACACTGAGGACCAGTCATTCGAAATGACTTCTCCATGCATTTTATGCATTGGTAAAAGCACTATGATGAAAAGTGTGATATGCTTTTCAGGTATCTCCTATACTAATAGAGCCACATGCTCACCGGTTTGCCACATGATGTAGGCCTATGGACTGAACAAGAAACCACCAAAAATTTTAACCAGTCATCGTTCTCACAACACTGAGGACCAGTCATTCGAAATGACTTCTCCATGCATTTTATGCATTGGTAAAAGCACTATGATGAAAAGTGTGATATGTTTTCAGGTATCTCCTATACTAATAGAGCCACATGCTCACCGGTTTGCCACATGATGTAGGCCTATGGACTGAACAAGAAACCACCAAAAATTTTAACCAGTCATCGTTCTCACAACACTGAGGACCAGTCATTCGAAATGACTTCTCCATGCATTTTATGCATTGGTAAAAGCACTATGATGAAAAGTGTGATATGTTTTCAGGTATCTCCTATACTAATAGAGCCACATGCTCACCGGTTTGCCACATGATGTAGGCCTATGGACTGAACAAGAAAACCACCAAAAATTTTAACCAGTCATCGTTCTCACAACACTGAGGACCAGTCATTCGAAATGACTTCTCCATGCATTTTATGCATTGGTAAAAGCACTATGATGAAAAGTGTGATATGTTTTCAGGTATCTCCTATACTAATAGAGCCACATGCTCACCGGTTTGCCACATGATGTAGGCCTATGGACTGAACAAGAAACCACCAAAAATTTTAACCAGTCATCGTACTCACAACACTGAGGACCAGTCATTCGAAATGACTTCTCCATGCATTTTATGCATTGGTAAAAGCACTATGATGAAAAGTGTGATATGTTTTCAGGTATCTCCTATACTAATAGAGCCACATGCTCACCGGTTTGCCACATGATGTAGGCCTATGGACTGAACAAGAAACACCAAAAATTTTAACCAGTCATCGTTCTCACAACACTGAGGACCAGTCATTCGAAATGACTTCTCCATGCATTTTATGCATTGGTAAAAGCACTATGATGAAAAGTGTGATGTTTTCAGGTATCTCCTATACTAATAGAGCCACATGCTCACCGGTTTGCCACATGATGTAGGCCTATGGACTGAACAAGAAACCTCCAAAAATTTTAACCAGTCATCGTTCTCACAACACTGAGGACCAGTCATTCGAAATGACTTCTCCATGCATTTTATGCATTGGTAAAAGCACTATTATGAAAAGTGTGATATGTTTTTCAGGTATCTCCTATACTAATAGAGCCACATGCTCACCGGTTTGCCACATGATGTAGGCCTATGGACTGAACAAGAAACCACCAAAAATTTTAACCAGTCATCGTTCTCACAACACTGAGGACCAGTCATTCGAAATGACTTCTCCATGCATTTTATGCATGGTAAAAGCACTATGATGAAAAGTGTGATATGTTTTCAGGTATCTCCTATACTAATAGAGCCACATGCTCACCGGTTTGCCACATGATGTAGGCCTATGGACTGAACAAGAAACCACCAAAAATTTTAACCAGTCATCGTTCTCACAACACTGAGGACCAGTCATTCGAAATGACTTCTCCATGCATTTTATGCATTGGTAAAAGCACTATGATGAAAAGTGTGATATGTTTTCAGGTATCTCCTATACTAATAGAGCCACATGCTCACCGGTTTGCCACATGATGTAGGCCTATGGACTGAACAAGAAACCACCAAAAATTTTAACCAGTCATCGTTCTCACAACACTGAGGACCAGTCATTCGAAATGACTTCTCCATGCATTTTATGCATTGGTAAAAGCACTATGATGAAAAGTGTGATATGTTTTCAGGTATCTCCTATACTAATAGAGCCACATGCTCAACGGTTTGCCACATGATGTAGGCCCATGGACTGAACAAGAAACCACCAAAAATTTTAACCAGTCATCGTTCTCACAACACTGAGGACCAGTCATTCGAAATGACTTCTCCATGCATTTTATGCATTGGTAAAAGCACTATGATGAAAAGTGTGATATGTTTTCAGGTATCTCCTATACTAATAGAGCCACATGCTCACCGGTTTGCCACATGATGTAGGCCTATGGACTGAACAAGAAACCACCAAAAATTTTAACCAGTCATCGTTCTCACAACACTGAGGACCAGTCATTCGAAATGACTTCTCCATGCATTTTATGCATTGGTAAAAGCACTATGATGAAAAGTGTGATATGTTTTCAGGTATCTCCTATACTAATAGAACCACATGCTCACCGGTTTGCCACATGATGTAGGCCTATGGACTGAACAAGAAACCACCAAAAATTTTAACCAGTCATCGTTCTCACAACACTGAGGACCAGTCATTCGAAATGACTTCTCCATGCATTTTATGCATTGGTAAAAGCACTATGATGAAAAGTGTGATATGTTTTCAGGTATCTCCTATACTAATAGAGCCACATGCTCACCGGTTTGCCACATGATGTAGGCCTATGGACTGAACAAGAAACCACCAAAAATTTTAACCAGTCATCGTTCTCACAACACTGAGGACCAGTCATTCGAAATGACTTCTCCATGCATTTTATGCATTGGTAAAAGCACTATGATGAAAAGTGTGATATGTTTTAAGTTATCTCCTATACTAATAGAGCCACATGCTCACCGGTTTACCACATGATGTAGGCCCATGGACTGAACAAGAAACCACCAAAAATTTTAACCAGTCATCGTTCTCACAACACTGAGGACCAGTCATTCGAAATGACTTCTCCATGCATTTTATGCATTGGTAAAAGCACTATGATGAAAAGTGTGATATGTTTTCAGGTATCTCCTATACTAATAGAGTCACATGCTCACCGGTTTGCCACATGATGTAGGCCCATGGACTGAACAAGAAACCACCAAATATTTTAACCAGTCATCGTTCTCACAACACTGAGGACCAGTCATTCGAATTGACTTCTCCATGCATTTTATGCATTGGTAAAAGCACTATGATGAAAAGTGTGATATGTTTTCAGGTATCTCCTATACTAATAGAGCCACATGCTCACCGGTTTGCCACATGATGTAGGCCCATGGACTGAACAAGAAACCACCAAAAATTTTAACCAGTCATCGTTCTCACAACACTGAGGACCAGTCATTCGAAATGACTTCTCCATGCATTTTATGCATTGGTAAAAGCACTATGATGAAAAGTGTGATATGTTTTCAGGTATCTCCTATACTAATAGAGCCACATGCTCACCGGTTTGCCACATGACGTAGGCCTATGGACTGAACAAGAAACCACCAAAAATTTTAACCAGTCATCGTTCTCACAACACTGAGGACCAGTCATTCGAAATGACTTCTCAATGCATTTTATGCATTGGTAAAAGCACTATGATGAAAAGTGTGATATGTTTTCAGGTATCTCCTATACTAATAGAGCCACATGCTCACCGGTTTGCCACATGATGTAGGCCTATGGACTGAACAAGAAACCACCAAAAATTTTAACCAGTCATCGTTCTCACAACACTGAGGACCAGTCATTCGAAATGACTTCTCCATGCATTTTATGCATTGGTAAAAGCACTATGATGAAAAGTGTGATATGTTTTCAGGTATCTCCTATACTAATAGAGCCACATGCTCACCGGTTTGCCACATGATGTAGGCCTATGGACTGAACAAGAAACCACCAAAAATTTTAACCAGTCATCGTTCTCACAACACTGAGGACCAGTCATTCGAAAAGACTTCTCCATGCATTTTATGCATTGGTAAAAGCACTATGATGAAAAGTGTGATATGTTTTCAGGTATCTCCTATACTAATAGAGCCACATGCTCACCGGTTTGCCACATGATGTAGGCCTATGGACTGAACAAGAAACCACCAAAAATTTGAACCAGTCATCGTTCTCACAACACTGAGGACCAGTCATTCGAAATGACTTCTCCATGCATTTTATGCATTGGTAAAAGCACTATGATGAAAAGTGTGATATGTTTTCAGGTATCTCCTATACTAATAGAGCCACATGCTCACCGGTTTGCCACATGATGTAGGCCTATGGACTGAACAAGAAACCACCAAAAATTTTAACCAGTCATCGTTCTCACAACACTGAGGACCAGTCATTCGAAATGACTTCTCCATGCATTTTATGCATTGGTAAAAGCACTATGATGAAAAGTGTGATATGTTTTCAGGTATCTCCTATACTAATAGAGCCACATGCTCACCGGTTTGCCACATGATGTAGGCCCATGGACTGAACAAGAAACCACCAAAAATTTTAACCAGTCATCGTTCTCACAACACTGAGGACCAGTCATTCGAAATGACTTCTCCATGCATTTTATGCATTGGTAAAAGCACTATGATGAAAAGTGTGATATGTTTTCAGGTATCTCCTATACTAATAGAGCCACATGCTCACCGGTTTGCCACATGATGTAGGCCTATGGACTGAACAAGAAACCACCAAAAATTTTAACCAGTCATCGTTCTCACAACACTGAGGACCAGTCATTCGAAATTACTTCTCCATGCATTTTATGCATTGGTAAAAGCACTATGATGAAAAGTGTGATATGTTTTCAGGTATCTCCTATACTAATAGAGCCACATGCTCACTGGTTTGCCACATGATGTAGGCCTATGGACTGAACAAGAAACCACCAAAAATTTTAACCAGTCATCGTTCTCACAACATGAGGACCAGTCATTCGAAATGACTTCTCCATGCATTTTATGCATTGGTAAAAGCACTATGATGAAAAGTGTGATATGTTTTCAGGTATCTCCTATACTAATAGAGCCACATGCTCACCGGTTTGCCACATGATGTAGGCCTATGGACTGAACAAGAAACCACCAAAAATTTTAACCAGTCATCGTTCTCACAACACTGAGGACCAGTCATTCGAAATTACTTCTCCATGCATTTTATGCATTGGTAAAAGCACTATGATGAAAAGTGTGATATGTTTTCAGGTATCTCCTAAACTAATAGAGCCACATGCTCACCGGTTTGCCACATGATGTAGGCCTATGGACTGAACAAGAAACGACCAAAAATTTTAACCAGTCATCGTTCTCACAACACTGAGGACCAGTCATTCCAAATGACTTCTCAATGCATTTTATGCATTGGTAAAAGCACTATGATGAAAAGTGTGATATGTTTTCAGGTATCTCCTATACTAATAGAGCCACATGCTCACCGGTTTGCCACATGATGTAGGCCTATGGACTGAACAAGAAACCACCAAAAATTTTAACCAGTCATCGTTCTCACAACACTGAGGACCAGTCATTCGAAATGACTTCTCCATGCATTTTATGCATTGGTAATAGCACTATGATGAAAAATGTGATATGTTTTCAGGTATCTCCTATACTAATAGAGCCACATGCTCACCGGTTTGCCACATGATGTAGGCCCATGGACTGAACAAGAAACCACCAAAAATTTTAACCAGTCATCGTTCTCACAACACTGAGGACCAGTCATTCGAAATGACTTCTCCATGCATTTTATGCATTGGTAAAAGCACTATGATGAAAAGTGTGATATGTTTTCAGGTATCTCCTATACTAATAGAGCCACATGCTCACCGGTTTGCCACATGATGTAGGCCTATGGACTGAACAAGAAACCACCAAAAATTTTAACCAGTCATCGTTCTCACAACACTGAGGACCAGTCATTCGAAATGACTTCTCCATGCATTT
>NW_027193840.1:10000-12500 GCF_032444005.1 Ranitomeya imitator
CACTTAGAAATATTTTGAGAAAATCACGATTTTGTGAAAATTGACACGTTTCCCCCTACTTCCACGCCAGGGGGGCGTCAATATGTTGTGAGGTACCCCAGGACAGTCGCCCAAATGTGGGTGAAGTTTGCGAGTCATGGGCGCAAAGTCGAATTTTGGGTGAAAAACCGCATTTTCATACTCTAAAAATTTCAGACAAGTGTCAGACTTCCAGGCAGGGAGAAACCGCCGGAGGCGTACCGAGGAGGCTTCCAGGAGCCTGGGGAAGATTTTCCAAAAGTGTCCTTGACACTTAGAAATATTTTGAGAAAATCACGATTTTGTGAAAATTGACACGTTTCCCCTACTTCCACGCCAGGGGGGCGTCAATATGTTGTGAGGTACCCCAGGACAGTCGCCCAAATGTGGGTGAAGTTTGCGAGTCATGGGCGCAAAGTCGAATTTTGGGTGAAAAACCGCATTTTCATACTCTAAAAATTTCAGACAAGTGTCAGACTTCCAGGCAGGGAGAAACCGCCGGAGGCGTACCGAGGAGGCTTCCAGGAGCCTGGGGAAGATTTTCCAAAAGTGTCCTTGACACTTAGAAATATTTTCAGAAAATCACGATTTTGTGAAAATTGACACGTTTCCCCTACTTCCACGCCAGGGGGGCGTCAATATGTTGTGAGGTACCCCAGGACAGTCGCCTAAATGTGGGTGAAGTTTGCGAGTCATGGGCGCAAAGTCGAATTTTGGGTGAAAAACCGCGTTTTCATGCGCTAAAAATTTCAGACAAGTGTCAGACTTCCAGGCAGGGGGAAACCGCAGGAGGCGTACCGAGGAGGCTTCCAGGAGCCTGGGGAAGATTTTCCAAAAGTGTCCTTGACACTTAGAAATATTTTCAGAAAATCACGATTTTGTGAAAATTGACACGTTTCCCCTACTTCCACGCCAGGGGGGCGTCAATATGTTGTGAGGTACCCCAGGACAGTCGCCTAAATGTGGGTGAAGTTTGCGAGTCACGGGCGCAAAGTCGAATTTTGGGTGAAAAACCGCATTTTCATACTCTAAAAATTTCAGACAGGTGTCAGACTTCCAGGCAGGGAGAAACCGCAGGAGGCGTACCGAGGAGGCTTCCAGGAGCCTGGGGAAGATTATCCAAAAGAGTCCTTGACACTTAGAAATATTTTCAGAAAATCACGATTTTGTGAAAATTGACACGTTTCCCCTACTTCCACGCCAGGGGGGCGTCAATATGATGTGAGGTACCCCAAGGCAGTGACCTAACTGTGGGTGAAGTTTGCGGGTCATGGGCGCAAAGTCGAATTTTGGGTGAAAAACCGCATTTTCATACTCTAAAAATTTCAGACAGGTGTCAGACTTCCAGGCAGGGAGAAACCGCAGGAGGCGTACCGAGGAGGCTTCCAGGAGCCTGGGGAAGATTATCCAAAAGAGTCCTTGACACTTAGAAATATTTTCAGAAAATCACGATTTTGTGAAAATTGTCACGTTTCCCCTACTTCCACGCCAGGGGGGCGTCAATATGTTGTGAGGTACCCCAGGACAGTCGCCTAAATGTGGGTGAAGTTTGCGAGTCACGGGCGCAAAGTCGAATTTTGGGTGAAAAACCGCGTTTTCATACTCTAAAAATTTCAGACAAGTGTCAGACTTCCAGGCAGGGAGAAACCGCAGGAGGCGTACCGAGGAGGCTTCCAGGAGCCTGGGGAAGATTTTCCAAAAGTGTCCTTGACACTTAGAAATATTTTCAGAAAATCACGATTTTGTGAAAATTGTCACGTTTCCCCTACTTCCACGCCAGGGGGGCGTCAATATGATGTGAGGTACCCCAAGGCAGTGACCTAACTGTGGGTGAAGTTTGCGGGTCATGGGCGCAAAGTCGAATTTTGGGTGAAAAACCGCATTTTCATACTCTAAAAATTTCAGACAAGTGTCAGACTTCCAGGCAGGGAGAAACCGCAGGAGGCGTACCGAGGAGGCTTCCAGGAGCCTGGGGAAGATTTTCCAAAAGTGTCCTTGACACTTAGAAATATTTTGAGAAAATCACGATTTTGTGAAAAGTGACACGTTTCCCCTACTTCCACGCCAGGGGGGAGTCAATATGATGTGAGGTACCCCAAGGCAGTGACCTAACTGTGGGTGAAGTTTGCGAGTCACGGGCGCAAAGTCGAATTTTGGGTGAAAAACCGCGTTTTCATACTCTAAAAATTTCAGACAAGTGTCAGACTTCCAGGCAGGGAGAAACCGCAGGAGGCGTACCGAGGAGGCTTCCAGGAGCCTGGGGAAGATTTTCCAAAAGTGTCCTTGACACTTAGAAATATTTTCAGAAAATCACGATTTTGTGAAAATTGACACGTTTCCCCTACTTCCACGCCAGGGGGGCGTCAATATGATGTGAGGTACCCCAAGGCAGTGACCTAACTGTGGGTGAAGTTTGCGGGTCATGGGCGCAAAGTCGAATTTTGGGTGAAAAACCGCATTTTCATACTCTAAAAATTTCAGA
>NW_027193841.1:0-73035 GCF_032444005.1 Ranitomeya imitator
ATGGACTGAACAAGAAACCACCAAAAATTTTAACCAGTCATCGTTCTCACAACACTGAGGACCAGTCATTCGAAATGACTTCTCCATACTTTTTGCATTGGTAAAAGCACTATGATGAAATGTGTGATATGTTTTCCTGTAACCTCCTATACTAATAGAGCCACATGGCTCACCGGTTTGCCACATGATGTAGGCCTATGACTGAACAAGACACCACCAAAAATTTTAACCAGTCCTTCGTTCTCACAACACTGAGACCAGTCATTCGAAATGACTTCCTCCATGCATTTTATGCATTGGTAAAAGCACTATGATGGAAAAGTGTGATATGTTTTCAGGTATCTCCTATACTAATAGAGCCACATGCTCACCGGTTTGCCACATGATGTAGCCTATGGACTGAACAAGAAACCACCAAAAATTTTAACCAGTCATCGTTCTCACAACACTGAGGACCAGTCATTCGAAATGACTTCTCCATGCATTTTATGCATTGGTAAAAGCACTATGATGAAAAGTGTGATATGTTTTCAGGTATCTCCTATACTAATAGAGCCACATGCTCACCGGTTTGCCACATGATGTAGGCCTATGGACTGAACAAGAAACCACCAAAAATTTTAACCAGTCATCGTTCTCACAACACTGAGGACCAGTCATTCGAAATGACTTCTCCATGCATTTTATGCATTGGTAAAAGCACTATGATGAAAAGTGTGATATGTTTTCAGGTATCTCCTATACTAATAGAGCCACATGCTCACCGGTTTGCCACATGATGTAGGCCTATGGACTGAACAAGAAACCACCAAAAATTTTAACCAGTCATCGTTCTCACAACACTGAGGACCAGTCATTCGAAATGACTTCTCCATGCATTTTATGCATTGGTAAAAGCACTATGATGAAAAGTGTGCTATGTTTTCAGTTATCTCCTATACTAATAGAGCCACATGCTCACCGGTTTGCCACATGATGTAGGCCTATGGACTGAACAAGAAACCACAAAAAATTTTAACCAGTCATCGTTCTCACAACACTGAGGACCAGTCATTCGAAATGACTTCTCCATGCATTTTATGCATTGGTAAAAGCACTATGATGAAAAGTGTGATATGTTTTCAGGTATCTCCTATACTAATAGAGCCACATGCTCAACCCGGTTTGCCACATGATGTAGGCCTATGGACTGAACAAGAAACCACCAAAAATTTTAACCAGTCATCGTTCTCACAACACTGAGGACCAGTCATTCGAAATGACTTCTCCATGCATTTTATGCATTGGTAAAAGCACTATGATGAAAAGTGTGATATGTTTTCAGGTATCTCCTATACTAATAGAGCCACATGCTCACCGGTTTGCCACATGATGTAGGCCTATGGACTGAACAAGAAACCACCAAAAATTTTAACCAGTCATCGTTCTCACAACACTGAGGACCAGTCATTCGAAATGACTTCTCCATGCATTTTATGCATTGGTAAAAGCACTATGATGAAAAGTGTGATATGTTTTCAGGTATCTCCTATACTAATAGAGCCACATGCTCACCGGTTTGCCACATGATGTAGGCCTATGGACTGAACAAGAAACCACCAAAAATTTTAACCAGTCATCGTTCTCACAACACTGAGGACCAGTCATTCGAAATGACTTCTCCATGCATTTTATGCATTGGTAAAAGCACTATGATGAAAAGTGTGATATGTTTTCAGGTATCTCCTATACTAATAGAGCCACATGCTCACCGGTTTGCCACATGATGTAGGCCTATGGACTGAACAAGAAACCACCAAAAATTTTAACCAGTCATCGTTCTCACAACACTGAGGACCAGTCATTCGAAATGACTTCTCCATGCATTTTATGCATTGGTAAAAGCACTATGATGAAAAGTGTGATATGTTTTCAGGTATCTCCTATACTAATAGAGCCACATGCTCACCGGTTTGCCACATGATGTAGGCCTATGGACTGAACAAGAAACCACCAAAAATTTTAACCAGTCATCGTTCTCACAACACTGAGGACCAGTCATTCGAAATGACTTCTCCATGCATTTTATGCATTGGTAAAAGCACTATGATGAAAAGTGTGATATGTTTTCAGGTATCTCCTATACTAATAGAGCCACATGCTCACCGGTTTGCCACATGATGTAGGCCTATGGACTGAACAAGAAACCACCAAAAATTTTAACCAGTCATCGTTCTCACAACACTGAGGACCAGTCATTCGAAATGACTTCTCCATGCATTTTATGCATTGGTAAAAGCACTATGATGAAAAGTGTGATATGTTTTCAGGTATCTCCTATACTAATAGAGCCACATGCTCACCGGTTTGCCACATGATGTAGGCCTATGGACTGAACAAGAACCACCAAAAATTTTAACCAGTCATCGTTCTCACAACACTGAGGACCAGTCATTCGAAATGACTTCTCCATGCATTTTATGCATTGGTAAAAGCACTATGATGAAAAGTGTGATATGTTTTCAGGTATCTCCTATACTAATAGAGCCACATGCTCACCGGTTTGCCACATGATGTAGGCCTATGGACTGAACAAGAAACCACCAAAAATTTTAACCAGTCATCGTTCTCACAACACTGAGGACCAGTCATTCGAAATGACTTCTCCATGCATTTTATGCATTGGTAAAAGCACTATGATGAAAAGTGTGATTGTTTTCAGGTATCTCCTATACTAATAGAGCCACATGCTCACCGGTTTGCCACATGATGTAGGCCTATGGACTGAACAAGAAACCACCAAAAATTTTAAACCAGTCATCGTTCTCACAACACTGAGGACCAGTCATTCGAAATGACTTCTCCATGCATTTTATGCATTGGTAAAAGCACTATGATGAAAAGTGTTGATATGTTTTCAGGTATCTCCTATACTAATAGAGCCACATGCTCACCGGTTTGCCACATGATGTAGGCCTATGGACTGAACAAGAAACCACCAAAAATTTTAACCAGTCATCGTTCTCACAACACTGAGGACCAGTCATTCGAAATGACTTCTCCATGCATTTTATGCATTGGTAAAAGCACTATGATGAAAAGTGTGATATGTTTTCAGGTATCTCCTATACTAATAGAGCCACATGCTCACCGGTTTGCCACATGATGTAGGCCTATGGACTGAACAAGAAACCACCAAAAATTTTAACCAGTCATCGTTCTCACAACACTGAGGACCAGTCATTCGAAATGACTTCTCCATGCATTTTATGCATTGGTAAAAGCACTATGATGAAAAGTGTGATATGTTTTCAGGTATCTCCTATACTAATAGAGCCACATGCTCACCGGTTTGCCACATGATGTAGGCCTATGGACTGAACAAGAAACCACCAAAAATTTTAACCAGTCATCGTTCTCACAACACTGAGGACCAGTCATTCGAAATGACTTCTCCATGCATTTTATGCATTGGTAAAAGCACTATGATGAAAAGTGTGATATGTTTTCAGGTATCTCCTATACTAATAGAGCCACATGCTCACCGGTTTGCCACATGATGTAGGCCTATGGACTGAACAAGAAACCACCAAAAATTTTAACCAGTCATCGTTCTCACAACACTGAGGACCAGTCATTCGAAATGACTTCTCCATGCATTTTATGCATTGGTAAAAGCACTATGATGAAAAGTGTGATATGTTTTCAGGTATCTCCTATACTAATAGAGCCACATGCTCACCGGTTTGCCACATGATGTAGGCCTATGGACTGAACAAGAAACCACCAAAAATTTTAACCAGTCATCGTTCTCACAACACTGAGGACCAGTCATTCGAAATGACTTCTCCATGCATTTTATGCATTGGTAAAAGCACTATGATGAAAAGTGTGATATGTTTTCAGGTATCTCCTATACTAATAGAGCCACATGCTCACCGGTTTGCCACATGATGTAGGCCTATGGACTGAACAAGAAACCACCAAAAATTTTAACCAGTCATCGTTCTCACAACACTGAGGACCAGTCATTCGAAATGACTTCTCCATGCATTTTATGCATTGGTAAAAGCACTATGATGAAAAGTGTGATATGTTTTCAGGTATCTCCTATACTAATAGAGCCACATGCTCACCGGTTTGCCACATGATGTAGGCCTATGGACTGAACAAGAAACCACCAAAAATTTTAACCAGTCATCGTTCTCACAACACTGAGGACCAGTCATTCGAAATGACTTCTCCATGCATTTTATGCATTGGTAAAAGCACTATGATGAAAAGTGTGATATGTTTTCAGGTATCTCCTATACTAATAGAGCCACATGCTCACCGGTTTGCCACATGATGTAGGCCTATGGACTGAACAAGAAACCACCAAAAATTTTAACCAGTCATCGTTCTCACAACACTGAGGACCAGTCATTCGAAATGACTTCTCCATGCATTTTATGCATTGGTAAAAGCACTATGATGAAAAGTGTGATATGTTTTCAGGTATCTCCTATACTAATAGAGCCACATGCTCACCGGTTTGCCACATGATGTAGGCCTATGGACTGAACAAGAAACCACCAAAAATTTTAACCAGTCATCGTTCTCACAACACTGAGGACCAGTCATTCGAAATGACTTCTCCATGCATTTTATGCATTGGTAAAAGCACTATGATGAAAAGTGTGATATGTTTTCAGGTATCTCCTATACTAATAGAGCCACATGCTCACCGGTTTGCCACATGATGTAGGCCTATGGACTGAACAAGAAACCACCAAAAATTTTAACCAGTCATCGTTCTCACAACACTGAGGACCAGTCATTCGAAATGACTTCTCCATGCATTTTATGCATTGGTAAAAGCACTATGATGAAAAGTGTGATATGTTTTCAGGTATCTCCTATACTAATAGAGCCACATGCTCACCGGTTTGCCACATGATGTAGGCCTATGGACTGAACAAGAAACCACCAAAAATTTTAACCAGTCATCGTTCTCACAACACTGAGGACCAGTCATTCGAAATGACTTCTCCATGCATTTTATGCATTGGTAAAAGCACTATGATGAAAAGTGTGATATGTTTTCAGGTATCTCCTATACTAATAGAGCCACATGCTCACCGGTTTGCCACATGATGTAGGCCTATGGACTGAACAAGAAACCACCAAAAATTTTAACCAGTCATCGTTCTCACAACACTGAGGACCAGTCATTCGAAATGACTTCTCCATGCATTTTATGCATTGGTAAAAGCACTATGATGAAAAGTGTGATATGTTTTCAGGTATCTCCTATACTAATAGAGCCACATGCTCACCGGTTTGCCACATGATGTAGGCCTATGGACTGAACAAGAAACCACCAAAAATTTTAACCAGTCATCGTTCTCACAACACTGAGGAGCCAGTCATTCGAAATGACTTCTCCATGCATTTTATGCATTGGTAAAAGCACTATGATGAAAAGTGTGATATGTTTTCAGGTATCTCCTATACTAATAGAGCCACATGCTCACCGGTTTGCCACATGATGTAGGCCTATGGACTGAACAAGAAACCACCAAAAATTTTAACCAGTCATCGTTCTCACAACACTGAGGACCAGTCATTCGAAATGACTTCTCCATGCATTTTATGCATTGGTAAAAAGCACTATGATGAAAAGTGTGATATGTTTTCAGGTATCTCCTATACTAATAGAGCCACATGCTCACCGGTTTGCCACATGATGTAGGCCTATGGACTGAACAAGAAACCACCAAAAATTTTAACCAGTCATCGTTCTCACAACACTGAGGACCAGTCATTCGAAATGACTTCTCCATGCATTTTATGCATTGGTAAAAGCACTATGATGAAAAGTGTGATATGTTTTCAGGTATCTCCTATACTAATAGAGCCACATGCTCACCGGTTTGCCACATGATGTAGGCCTATGGACTGAACAAGAAACCACCAAAAATTTTAACCAGTCATCGTTCTCACAACACTGAGGGACCAGTCATTCGAAATGACTTCTCCATGCATTTTATGCATTGGTAAAAGCACTATGATGAAAAGTGTGATATGTTTTCAGGTATCTCCTATACTAATAGAGCCACATGCTCACCGGTTTGCCACATGATGTAGGCCTATGGACTGAACAAGAAACCACCCAAAATTTTAACCAGTCATCGTTCTCACAACACTGAGGACCAGTCATTCGAAATGACTTTCTCCATGCATTTTATGCATTGGTAAAAGCACTATGATGAAAAGTGTGATATGTTTTCAGGTATCTCCTATACTAATAGAGCCACATGCTCACCGGTTTGCCACATGATGTAGGCCTATGGACTGAACAAGAAACCACCAAAAATTTTAACCAGTCATCGTTCTCACAACACTGAGGACCAGTCATTCGAAATGACTTCTCCATGCATTTTATGCATTGGTAAAAGCACTATGATGAAAAGTGTGATATGTTTTCAGGTATCTCCTATACTAATAGAGCCACATGCTCACCGGTTTGCCACATGATGTAGGCCTATGGACTGAACAAGAAACCACCAAAAATTTTAACCAGTCATCGTTCTCACAACACTGAGGACCAGTCATTCGAAATGACTTCTCCATGCATTTTATGCATTGGTAAAAGCACTATGATGAAAAGTGTGATATGTTTTCAGGTATCTTCCTATACTAATAGAGCCACATGCTCACCGGTTTGCCACATGATGTAGGCCTATGGACTGAACAAGAAACCACCAAAAATTTTAACCAGTCATCGTTCTCACAACACTGAGGACCAGTCATTCGAAATGACTTCTCCATGCATTTTATGCATTGGTAAAAGCACTATGATGAAAAGTGTGATATGTTTTCAGGTATCTCCTATACTAATAGAGCCACATGCTCACCGGTTTGCCACATGATGTAGGCCTATGGACTGAACAAGAAACCACCAAAAATTTTAACCAGTCATCGTTCTCACAACACTGAGGACCAGTCATTCGAAATGACTTCTCCATGCATTTTATGCATTGGTAAAAGCACTATGATGAAAAGTGTGATATGTTTTCAGGTATCTCCTATACTAATAGAGCCACATGCTCACCGGTTTGCCACATGATGTAGGCCTATGGACTGAACAAGAAACCACCAAAAATTTTAACCAGTCATCGTTCTCACAACACTGAGGACCAGTCATTCGAAATGACTTCTCCATGCATTTTATGCATTGGTAAAAGCACTATGATGAAAAGTGTGATATGTTTTCAGGTATCTCCTATACTAATAGAGCCACATGCTCACCGTTTGCCACATGATGTAGGCCTATGGACTGAACAAGAAACCACCAAAAATTTTAACCAGTCATCGTTCTCACAACACTGAGGACCAGTCATTCGAAATGACTTCTCCATGCATTTTATGCATTGTTAAAAGCACTTATGATGAAAAGTGTGATATGTTTTCAGGTATCTCCTATACTAATAGAGCCACATGCTCACCGGTTTGCCACATGATGTAGGCCTATGGACTGAACAAGAAACCACCAAAAATTTTAACCAGTCATCGTTCTCACAACACTGAGGACCAGTCATTCGAAATGACTTCTCCATGCATTTTATGCATTGGTAAAAGCACTATGATGAAAAGTGTGATATGTTTTCAGGTATCTCCTATACTAATAGAGCCACATGCTCACCGGTTTGCCACATGATGTAGACCTATGGACTGAACAAGAAACCACCAAAAATTTTAACCAGTCATCGTTCTCACAACACTGAGGACCAGTCATTCGAAATGACTTCTCCATGCATTTTATGCATTGGTAAAAGCACTATGATGAAAAGGTGTGATATGTTTTCAGGTATCTCCTATACTAATAGAGCCACATGCTCACCGGTTTGCCACATGATGTAGGCCTATGGACTGAACAAGATACCACCAAAAATTTTAACCAGTCATCGTTCTCACAACACTGAGGACCAGTCATTCGAAATGACTTCTCCATGCATTTTATGCATTGGTAAAAGCACTATGATGAAAAGTGTGATATGTTTTCAGGTATCTCCTATACTAATAGAGCCACATGCTCACCGGTTTGCCACATGATGTAGGCCTATGGACTGAACAAGAAACCACCAAAAATTTTAACCAGTCATCGTTCTCACAACACTGAGGACCAGTCATTCGAAATGACTTCTCCATGCATTTTATGCATTGGTAAAAGCACTATGATGAAAAGTGTGATATGTTTTCAGGTATCTCCTATACTAATAGAGCCACATGCTCACCGGTTTGCCACATGATGTAGGCCTATGGACTGAACAAGAAACCACCAAAAATTTTAACCAGTCATCGTTCTCACAACACTGAGGACCAGTCATTCGAAATGACTTCTCCATGCATTTTATGCATTGGTAAAAGCACTATGATGAAAAGTGTGATATGTTTTCAGGTATCTCCTATACTAATAGAGCCACATGCTCACCGGTTTGCCACATGATGTAGGCCTATGGACTGAACAAGAAACCACCAAAAATTTTAACCAGTCATCGTTCTCACAACACTGAGGACCAGTCATTCGAAATGACTTCTCCATGCATTTTATGCATTGGTAAAAGCACTATGATGAAAAGTGTGATATGTTTTCAGGTATCTCCTATACTAATAGAGCCACATGCTCACCGGTTTGCCACATGATGTAGGCCTATGGACTGAACAAGAAACCACCAAAAATTTTAACCAGTCATCGTTCTCACAACACTGAGGACCAGTCATTCGAAATGACTTCTCCATGCGTTTTATGCATTGGTAAAAGCACTATGATGAAAAGTGTGATATGTTTTCAGGATCTCCTATACTAATAGAGCCACATGCTCACCGGTTTGCCACATGATGTAGGCCTATGGACTGAACAAGAAACCACCAAAAATTTTAACCAGTCATCGTTCTCACAACACTGAGGACCAGTCATTCGAAATGACTTCTCCATGCATTTTATGCATTGGTAAAAGCACTATGATGAAAAGTGTGATATGTTTTCAGGTATCTCCTATACTAATAGAGCCACATGCTCACCGGTTTGCCACATGATGTAGGCCTATGGACTGAACAAGAAACCACCAAAAATTTTAACCAGTCATCGTTCTCACAACACTGAGGACCAGTCATTCGAAATGACTTCTCCATGCATTTTATGCATTGGTAAAAGCACTGTGATGAAAAGTGTGATATGTTTTCAGGTATCTCCTATACTAATAGAGCCACATGCTCACCGGTTTGCCACATGATGTAGGCCTATGGACTGAACAAGAAACCACCAAAAATTTTAACCAGTCATCGTTCTCACAACACTGAGGACCAGTCATTCGAAATGACTTCTCCATGCATTTTATGCATTGGTAAAAGCACTATGATGAAAAGTGTGATATGTTTTCAGGTATCTCCTATACTAATAGAGCCACATGCTCACCGGTTTGCCACATGATGTAGGCCTATGGACTGAACAAGAAACCACCAAAAATTTTAACCAGTCATCGTTCTCACAACACTGAGGACCAGTCATTCGAAATGACTTCTCCATGCATTTTATGCATTGGTAAAAGCACTATGATGAAAAGTGTGATATGTTTTCAGGTATCTCCTATACTAATAGAGCCACATGCTCACCGGTTTGCCACATGATGTAGGCCTATGGACTGAACAAGAAACCACCAAAAATTTTAACCAGTCATCGTTCTCACAACACTGAGGACCAGTCATTCGAAATGACTTCTCCATGCATTTTATGCATTGGTAAAAGCACTATGATGAAAAGTGTGATATGTTTTCAGGTATCTCCTATACTAATAGAGCCACATGCTCACCGGTTTGCCACATGATGTAGGCCTATGGACTGAACAAGAAACCACCAAAAATTTTAACCAGTCATCGTTCTCACAACACTGAGGACCAGTCATTCGAAATGACTTCTCCATGCATTTTATGCATTGGTAAAAGCACTATGATGAAAAGTGTGATATGTTTTCAGGTATCTCCTATACTAATAGAGCCACATGCTCACCGGTTTGCCACATGATGTAGGCCTATGGACTGAACAAGAAACCACCAAAAATTTTAACCAGTCATCGTTCTCACAACACTGAGGACCAGTCATTCGAAATGACTTCTCCATGCATTTTATGCATTGGTAAAAGCACTATGATGAAAAGTGTGATATGTTTTCAGGTATCTCCTATACTAATAGAGCCACATGCTCACCGGTTTGCCACATGATGTAGGCCTATGGACTGAACAAGAAACCACCAAAAATTTTAACCAGTCATCGTTCTCACAACACTGAGGACCAGTCATTCGAAATGACTTCTCCATGCATTTTATGCATTGGTAAAAGCACTATGATGAAAAGTGTGATATGTTTTCAGGTATCTCCTATACTAATAGAGCCACATGCTCACCGGTTTGCCACATGATGTAGGCCTATGGACTGAACAAGAAACCACCAAAAATTTTAACCAGTCATCGTTCTCACAACACTGAGGACCAGTCATTCGAAATGACTTCTCCATGCATTTTATGCATTGGTAAATGCACTATGATGAAAAGTGTGATATGTTTTCAGGTATCTCCTATACTAATAGAGCCACATGCTCACCGGTTTGCCACATGATGTAGGCCTATGGACTGAACAAGAAACCACCAAAAATTTTAACCAGTCATCGTTCTCACAACACTGAGGACCAGTCATTCGAAATGACTTCTCCATGCATTTTATGCATTGGTAAAAGCACTATGATGAAAAGTGTGATATGTTTTCAGGTATCTCCTATACTAATAGAGCCACATGCTCACCGGTTTGCCACATGATGTAGGCCTATGGACTGAACAAGAAACCACCAAAAATTTTAACCAGTCATCGTTCTCACAACACTGAGGACCAGTCATTCGAAATGACTTCTCCATGCATTTTATGCATTGGTAAAAGCACTATGATGAAAAGTGTGATATGTTTTCAGGTATCTCCTATACTAATAGAGCCACATGCTCACCGGTTTGCCACATGATGTAGGCCTATGGACTGAACAAGAAACCACCAAAAATTTTAACCAGTCATCGTTCTCACAACACTGAGGACCAGTCATTCGAAATGACTTCTCCATGCATTTTATGCATTGGTAAAAGCACTATGATGAAAAGTGTGATATGTTTTCAGGTATCTCCTATACTAATAGAGCCACATGCTCACCGGTTTGCCACATGATGTAGGCCTATGGACTGAACAAGAAACCACCAAAAATTTTAACCAGTCATCGTTCTCACAACACTGAGGACAAGTCATTCGAAATGACTTCTCCATGCATTTTATGCATTGGTAAAAGCACTATGATGAAAAGTGTGATATGTTTTCAGGTATCTCCTATACTAATAGAGCCACATGCTCACCGGTTTGCCACATGATGTAGGCCTATGGACTGAACAAGAAACCACCAAAAATTTTAACCAGTCATCGTTCTCACAACACTGAGGACCAGTCATTCGAAATGACTTCTCCATGCATTTTATGCATTGGTAAAAGCACTATGATGAAAAGTGTCATATGTTTTCAGGTATCTCCTATACTAATAGAGCCACATGCTCACCGGTTTGCCACATGATGTAGGCCTATGGACTGAACAAGAAACCACCAAAAATTTTAACCAGTCATCGTTCTCACAACACTGAGGACCAGTCATTCGAAATGACTTCTCCATGCATTTTATGCATTGGTAAATGCACTATGATGAAAAGTGTGATATGTTTTCAGGTATCTCCTATACTAATAGAGCCACATGCTCACCGGTTTGCCACATGATGTAGGCCTATGGACTGAACAAGAAACCACCAAAAATTTTAACCAGTCATCGTTCTCACAACACTGAGGACCAGTCATTCGAAATGACTTCTCCATGCATTTTATGCATTGGTAAAAGCACTATGATGAAAAGTGTGCTATGTTTTCAGGTATCTCCTATACTAATAGAGCCACATGCTCACCGGTTTGCCACATGATGTAGGCCTATGGACTGAACAAGAAACCACCAAAAATTTTAACCAGTCATCGTTCTCACAACACTGAGGACCAGTCATTCGAAATGACTTCTCCATGCATTTTATGCATTGGTAAAAGCACTATGATGAAAAGTGTGATATGTTTTCAGGTATCTCCTATACTAATAGAGCCACATGCTCACCGGTTTGCCACATGATGTAGGCCTATGGACTGAACAAGAAACCACCAAAAATTTTAACCAGTCATCGTTCTCACAACACTGAGGACCAGTCATTCGAAATGACTTCTCCATGCATTTTATGCATTGGTAAAAGCACTATGATGAAAAGTGTGATATGTTTTCAGGTATCTCCTATACTAATAGAGCCACATGCTCACCGGTTTGCCACATGATGTAGGCCTATGGACTGAACAAGAAACCACCAAAAATTTTAACCAGTCATCGTTCTCACAACACTGAGGACCAGTCATTCGAAATGACTTCTCCATGCATTTTATGCATTGGTAAAAGCACTATGATGAAAAGTGTGATATGTTTTCAGGTATCTCCTATACTAATAGAGCCACATGCTCACCGGTTTGCCACATGATGTAGGCCTATGGACTGAACAAGAAACCACCAAAAATTTTAACCAGTCATCGTTCTCACAACACTGAGGACCAGTCATTCGAAATGACTTCTCCATGCATTTTATGCATTGGTAAAAGCACTATGATGAAAAGTGTGATATGTTTTCAGGTATCTCCTATACTAATAGAGCCACATGCTCACCGGTTTGCCACATGATGTAGGCCTATGGACTGAACAAGAAACCACCAAAAATTTTAACCAGTCATCGTTCTCACAACACTGAGGACCAGTCATTCGAAATGACTTCTCCATGCATTTTATGCATTGGTAAAAGCACTATGATGAAAAGTGTGATATGTTTTCAGGTATCTCCTATACTAATAGAGCCACATGCTCACCGGTTTGCCACATGATGTAGGCCTATGGACTGAACAAGAAACCACCAAAAATTTTAACCAGTCATCGTTCTCACAACACTGAGGACCAGTCATTCGAAATGACTTCTCCATGCATTTTATGCATTGGTAAAAGCACTATGATGAAAAGTGTGATATGTTTTCAGGTATCTCCTATACTAATAGAGCCACATGCTCACCGGTTTGCCACATGATGTAGGCCTATGGACTGAACAAGAAACCACCAAAAATTTTAACCAGTCATCGTTCTCACAACACTGAGGACCAGTCATTCGAAATGACTGCTCCATGCATTTTATGCATTGGTAAAAGCACTATGATGAAAAGTGTGATGTTTTCAGGTATCTCCTATACTAATAGAGCCACATGCTCACCGGTTTGCCACATGATGTAGGCCTATGGACTGAACAAGAAACCACCAAAAATTTTAACCAGTCATCGTTCTCACAACACTGAGGACCAGTCATTCGAAATGACTTCTCCATGCATTTTATGCATTGGTAAAAGCACTATGATGAAAAGTGTGATATGTTTTCAGGTATCTCCTATACTAATAGAGCCACATGCTCACCGGTTTGCCACATGATGTAGGCCTATGGACTGAACAAGAAACCACCAAAAATTTTAACCAGTCATCGTTCTCACAACACTGAGGACCAGTCATTCGAAATGACTTCTCCATGCATTTTATGCATTGGTAAAAGCACTATGATGAAAAGTGTGATATGTTTTCAGGTATCTCCTATACTAATAGAGCCACATGCTCACCGGTTTGCCACATGATGTAGGCCTATGGACTGAACAAGAAACCACCAAAAATTTTAACCAGTCATCGTTCTCACAACACTGAGGACCAGTCATTCGAAATGACTTCTCCATGCATTTTATGCATTGGTAAAAGCACTATGATGAAAAGTGTGATATGTTTTCAGGTATCTCCTATACTAATAGAGCCACATGCTCACCGGTTTGCCACATGATGTAGGCCTATGGACTGAACAAGAAACCACCAAAAATTTTAACCAGTCATCGTTCTCACAACACTGAGGACCAGTCATTCGAAATGACTTCTCCATGCATTTTATGCATTGGTAAAAGCACTATGATGAAAAGTGTGATATGTTTTCAGGTATCTCCTATACTAATAGAGCCACATGCTCACCGGTTTGCCACATGATGTAGGCCTATGGACTGACCAAGAAACCACCAAAAATTTTAACCAGTCATCGTTCTCACAACACTGAGGACCAGTCATTCGAAATGACTTCTCCATGCATTTTATGCATTGGTAAAAGCACTATGATGAAAAGTGTGATATGTTTTCAGGTATCTCCTATACTAATAGAGCCACATGCTCACCGGTTTGCCACATGATGTAGGCCTATGGACTGAACAAGAAACCACCAAAAATTTTAACCAGTCATCGTTCTCACAACACTGAGGACCAGTCATTCGAAATGACTTCTCCATGCATTTTATGCATTGGTAAAAGCACTATGATGAAAAGTGTGATATGTTTTCAGGTATCTCCTATACTAATAGAGCCACATGCTCACCGGTTTGCCACATGATGTAGGCCTATGGACTGAACAAGAAACCACCAAAAATTTTAACCAGTCATCGTTCTCACAACACTGAGGACCAGTCATTCGAAATGACTTCTCCATGCATTTTATGCATTGGTAAAAGCACTATGATGAAAAGTGTGATATGTTTTCAGGTATCTCCTATACTAATAGAGCCACATGCTCACCGGTTTGCCACATGATGTAGGCCTATGGACTGAACAAGAAACCACCAAAAATTTTAACCAGTCATCGTTCTCACAACACTGAGGAGCAGTCATTCGAAATGACTTCTCCATGCATTTTATGCATTGGTAAAAGCACTATGATGAAAAGTGTGATATGTTTTCAGGTATCTCCTATACTAATAGAGCCACATGCTCACCGGTTTGCCACATGATGTAAGCCTATGGACTGAACAAGAAACCACCAAAAATTTTAACCAGTCATCGTTCTCACAACACTGAGGACCAGTCATTCGAAATGACTTCTCCATGCATTTTATGCATTGGTAAAAGCACTATGATGAAAAGTGTGATATGTTTTCAGGTATCTCCTATACTAATAGAGCCACATGCTCACCGGTTTGCCACATGATGTAGGCCTATGGACTGAACAAGAAACCACCAAAAATTTTAACCAGTCATCGTTCTCACAACACTGAGGACCAGTCATTCGAAATGACTTCTCCATGCATTTTATGCATTGGTAAAAGCACTATGATGAAAAGTGTGATATGTTTTCAGGTATCTCCTATACTAATAGAGCCACATGCTCACCGGTTTGCCACATGATGTAGGCCTATGGACTGAACAAGAAACCACCAAAAATTTTAACCAGTCATCGTTCTCACAACACTGAGGACCAGTCATTCGAAATGACTTCTCCATGCATTTTATGCATTGGTAAAAGCACTATGATGAAAAGTGTGATATGTTTTCAGGTATCTCCTATACTAATAGAGCCACATGCTCACCGGTTTGCCACATGATGTAGGCCTATGGACTGAACAAGAAACCACCAAAAATTTTAACCAGTCATCGTTCTCACAACACTGAGGACCAGTCATTCGAAATGACTTCTCCATGCATTTTATGCATTGGTAAAAGCACTATGATGAAAAGTGTGATATGTTTTCAGGTATCTCCTATACTAATAGAGCCACATGCTCACCGGTTTGCCACATGATGTAGGCCTATGGACTGAACAAGAAACCACCAAAAATTTTAACCAGTCATCGTTCTCACAACACTGAGGACCAGTCATTCGAAATGACTTCTCCATGCATTTTATGCATTGGTAAAAGCACTATGATGAAAAGTGTGATATGTTTTCAGGTATCTCCTATACTAATAGAGCCACATGCTCACCGGTTTGCCACATGATGTAGGCCTATGGACTGAACAAGAAACCACCAAAAATTTTAACCAGTCATCGTTCTCACAACACTGAGGACCAGTCATTCGAAATGACTTCTCCATGCATTTTATGCATTGGTAAAAGCACTATGATGAAAAGTGTGATATGTTTTCAGGTATCTCCTATACTAATAGAGCCACATGCTCACCGGTTTGCCACATGATGTAGGCCTATGGACTGAACAAGAAACCACCAAAAATTTTAACCAGTCATCGTTCTCACAACACTGAGGACCAGACATTCAAAATGACTTCTCCATGCATTTTATGCATTGGTAAAAGCACTATGATGAAAAGTGTGATATGTTTTCAGGTATCTCCTATACTAATAGAGCCACATGCTCACCGGTTTGCCACATGATGTAGGCCTATGGACTGAACAAGAAACCACCAAAAATTTTAACCAGTCATCGTTCTCACAACACTGAGGACCAGTCATTCGAAATGACTTCTCCATGCATTTTATGCATTGGTAAAAGCACTATGATGAAAAGTGTGATATGTTTTCAGGTATCTCCTATACTAATAGAGCCACATGCTCACCGGTTTGCCACATGATGTAGGCCTATGGACTGAACAAGAAACCACCAAAAATTTTTTTTTTTTTTTCCAAATAATCTTTATTGGATTTTAACAATTAACTGGGCAGGAATGGAAGGGGGAAAAGCGGGGATGCGGGGAGAGGGAAAAGGGGGGGTGGAGGGATTCTGGAAGGAGGGGGGGGAGAACATGGGAAGAAAAAGGGGAGAGAAGACACTTGAAGTAAGCGACAACAGGTAACCATATTTGTCAAATGATAAAACAGCATTTGGAAGGTGAATAATTATAATTATAATACATTTGCTCATGAAAGAGGGGTGGACTCACTGAACAATCTTGAATTACAGACACGTTAAACCAAAGTCCGGTACGCTTTGTGCTAATTTCAACTGGAAATTGTTACGGGAAAACTTCTTCCCAACGAGCCCATTTTTTTGAGCATTTTTTGAGGCTGTCGTTATTTAGGGCGAATTTTTGCTCGTATGCTCTATGAAGGTCAATACGGTCTTTGATCTCTTGGAATGATGGAGGATTAGGCTTTTTCCAGTTGTATGCGATGGCATTTTTGGTGACCAAAAGGATATGAATGACCAACGCTTTGAGAGGAAAGTGTGTGTCGCTTAATCCCACAGAGAGCAATGCCATCTGAGGGGTCAGGATGAAATTTTTATTCAGAAGTACTCCAATCAAACCAGCGATTTTAGACCAAAGAGATCTAATTTTGGGACAGCTCCAGAAGATATGGAGCAGATTGCCCCTGTTTCCACACACTCTCCAACAATCTGGGGAGGTGTGACCCCCTATCATGGACAGTCTTGCTGGGGTTAGGTACCAGCGCGTGACTAGTTTGAAATAGGACTCTTGTAATGACATGGAGATGGAAGCTGAGTATGAGTGGACCAAAGCACTTTCCCATTCATCTGGGTCAATTATTGTCTGGAGGTCTTGCTCCCATTTCAGCATGGAAGGAGATTTCGCGAAGTCTGAGTCATGGTTGAACCAGCTATAGATATATCTGTAGCTCCAGAAAATATTGTGGTCGGGGTTACAAATCAGATTTATAGCCGCTTCAGAGAAACTGGGCTTTTTTGATACGAATTTCTGACACTGATCCTTGATGATCATGTACTCGCAAAACATAGCAGAGGGGACATTGTAAGTGTTTTTGAGAGAATTAAAGGGAACAAAATTTTCTCCGTCAAATATATGGGAAAGTTTTGTGATTTTGTAGTCGGACCATTTGGGATTGACCATTTTGTTATGCAACTCAAATATATAAGAGATGGCCAGATTTTTCAGAGACTCGAATTTTTCAGTTCTTCTTTTGGGCCTAGCAAATTTAGACCATGCATTACTTATTGCAATAAAAATTGGGTGGGATTTATTATTGGAATTTCTTATGTTCATAAGCTGGTTGAGGATCAATTCTCTAGGGGCTCTATTCAGGTTCAAAGATGATTCGATATCCAGCCAGGCTGGGGGTTCTGATTTAGACCACCAGGAGTTTAATCAGGTTTGTATGGTAATGGGCCAGAATGTTGGGAAGGCCCATTCCCCCTGACGCTTTATTTCTGTAGAGAGTATTAATAGCTACTCTCGCTTTTTTCTTGTTCCATAGGAACTTGTTGATCAGAGTTTGGATGTTAGATAAATAAGAGGTTGAAATAGGAACGGGGATGGACCTAAATATATATAGGATTTTAGGGATTATGAATGTTTTTACTGATAGGTTCTTTCCCCACCATGAGAGATCTCTCCCTGCAAAGTGGTTCAGATCAGTTGAGATAGTTTTGATTAAGATGTCAAGGTTGGTAGGAACGAGAGAATCTATATTTTTGTGATTTTGATCCCCAGATAGGTGAAATCGCTAGTCGCCCAGCTCCACGAAGTTGCTTTTGATATTTCTTTGATTTGAATGGGGTCGAGGTTAAATTGCATAATTTGGGATTTAGTTTTGTTGATTTTGAAGTATGAGAGCTGGGAGAAAGTATCTAATAATTTTTGGGTAGCAGGGACAGATACTATAGGGTTTGTCAGGGTCAGGATGACATCGTCAGCGAAGAGGCCTATTTTGAATTCTCTATTTTTAGTTTGAATGCCAGTTATATTATTATCTTTTCTTATTGACTGAGCCAAGGGCTCCATCGCCAAGGCGAACAGTAGAGGGGACAGGGGGCAGCCTTGGCGTGTACCGTTTGTAATTAAAAAAGGGGATGAGAGATGGTTGTTAGAGAAAACCCTGGCGGTGGGACCCGAGTACAGAGCCATAATTGTGGAGATAGAATTTGGGTTAAAACCGAATTGTTGCAGAGTAAGTCTTAGGTATGACCAATTCAGGCGGTCAAACGCCTTTTCTGCATCCAGTGAGGCAAATATTGAGGGGATTTTTTTAGAATTGATAAGCTTCGTCAAGTTTATGATTCTTCTAGTTCCATCACTCGACTGTCTGCCACTGACAAACCCTATCTGATCATTAATTATCAAATTTGGAAGGAAATTATTGATTCTGTTTGCGAGGATTTTGGAATATAGTTTGATGTCTGAATTGACTAAGGATATTGGCCTGTAGTTTGGAAGTTGAACAGGGTCACCTTTAGCTTTGGGGATTAAGATGATTGAGGCCTCCAACATTTCTTTTGGGAACTTGCCCAAAGTAGCAGCAGAATTAAAGATTTTAGACATGTATGGGGCTAGGATTTCATTGAAAGATTTAAAGTATTCGTTGGTGAAGCCGTCAGGCCCCGGGGCTTTCAGAGATTTTAATTTTTTAATGTTATCAGAAATCTCCTCAGGGGAGAACGGGGCGGTGAGTACGTCTAAGTTTTCCGACGTGAGTCTAGGAAGATTAAGCTTTAATAGGAATTTTTTAATATCAGAGTCCAGTGGTTGTACTAGTTGGGGGTTGGAGTTTAGGTTGTATAGATCTGAGTAAAAGGCAGCAAACGCATCCACTATGTCCTGCGGGTGTGTAAGCATGCGACCGTCTGGGGGTACTATTTTTATGATCCTATTTTGGATCCTTTGCTTTTTCAATCTATTTAGCATGAACTTGTTAGGCTTGTTTAAGGAGGCAAACTGTTTGAATTTTAAAGACCCAATTGATGCATCATAGAAGGAGAAGATTAGGGTCCTCAACTCTTGCCTGAGGGATATCAGTTCGGTATGTAGATTGGGGGAGTGGATGGTAGAGTTGGCAAGTTCTGTTTCTTTGATTTTTATTTTTGACTGTAGCTCTTTTATTTTGGCTCTGCTTTGCTTTTTTTCCCTAGCAGAAATTTGGATTAGGGCCCCTCTGATCACAGCTTTGTGGGCGTTCCAAAGGGTGAATGGGTCAGTTGAGTCTGAATCATTCTCTCTGAAGTAGTTTTTGATAGTTTGGTTTATTGCATTTTTATGGACTGGATTACAAAGAATAGAAGAGTTGCACCTCCATGAGATGTGAGATTTTGATGCAGGACCGTATATTAGTTCTGCGATGACAGGGGAGTGGTCTGAGATTGTTTTAGGAAGGATTGAGATTTTCCTGAATTTTGGCAATGAAAAAATGTTGGAGATTATTAGGTCGATCCTCGAGGCGGAATGATGCACGTCAGAAAAATGAGTGTACTCAATAGAGGTGGTGTTGAGACATCTGAAAATGTCGTACATTTCATTTTGGTGGAGCCATTTGTTTAGGGTCAGAGATTTATGCCTGTTCTGAGATGAGGAGTCAAGGTGGCCATCAGGAACCACGTTGAAATCTCCCACCACTATTAAATCTCCCTTCTTGATCTCCAACACTTTTCTCATGAGCCCATTCAGAAATCTAATTTGGCCTTTATTCGGGACGTAAATGTTGACTATGGTGAAGGGATGGTTATCTATGTTACCGATTAGGATATGAAAATTGCCATTTGAGTCCTTACATTCTTTGATGAGTTCAAATGATACCTTGTGACTAATTATGGTCATAACACCGGCTTTCTTTTTGTTACCACAAGATTCGAAAACCTGTGAGAACTTTCTATCTGTAAATTTTGGGTGATCACTGGATTTGAACTTGGTTTCTTGTATGCACATGATGTCGGACCTTGATCTAACCAGTTCATTTTTGATAGAGAACCTTTTTCTCGGACTATTAAGACCCCTAACGTTATACGACATTATCTTAAGAGACATGTTTGGTTGAGGATAGGGGGAAGTGAAGAGGTTATTCACCTGTGGATACCTGTAAGTAGAATTAGGAACTATATAACAGAAATAGTCTAACTAACGACTTAGAAATTACTTTTAGTGTGCAGTAAAATGAAGATACAAATTAGAACAACACACACACTTGAGACTTAACTTGTCCTCTCTGAAGAAACCCTCCAGTGGGTTCTTCTCTGTCCGGGGGAAAGTTCGTGAAAGAGCTCAGGATGGAACTTGAGGCATCCTCCAGGATATAGAAAAGTTGGACAAAGGAATACGAATTTTAATATGAACAATATAACATTTGTAAAATCTTGAACCTTGGAACTTCATACAAAAACCCATGTATAGGCATCAGGCTAAGGTCATATAGAATGATCAAAGAGAAAATAGCCTTTAAATCAAACTAAGTGATGGAGGAAATGAACCTTTCTCCATCTTCAGGGGTGCTAATGGGGATTATTTTACTTTTGTATTGTACCAGAAGCTTCAGTGGGAACCCCCATTTGTATGAGATACCCATATCTCTTAAAGAGTTTGTCACCTTTTTGAATGCTCTCCTGCCCTCCAGAGTCTCTCTGGAAAGATCCGCATATAATTTTAAATTCTCGAAGGGCTCAGGGAACCTTTTCTCCACTTTAATGAAGTTTTGCAGCTGTTCTTTTATGTGGAAGAAATGAATCCTGAGTATTGTGTCCCTCGGGAGGTCTGCAGCTACACTTGAGGGCTTGGGCAGTCTATGGATCCTATCTATTGTGAGCTCTTGGGCTGATATGGAAGGGATAACTTTTTTAATCAGATTTTGTGCGAAGTTGTGGAGTTTATCTGGAGTGACGTTTTCGGGGATACCACGAATTTTTATGTTGTTGCGTCTGTTTCTGTCCTCCAGGTCAGCCATTTTTAATCTGAGACGATCTACTTCTGACCTGAGATTTTTATTTTCGGCTGAGTGTCTGGCCACAGTTTTCTCCAACCCCTTAATTTTTTCCTCCTGTTTTCCTAATTTTTCCGTAAACATCTCCATTGACTTATGTATCTGGCTAGAGTGTTTTTCAAAGTTGAGGTTCATTTCCTCTCTGATTTGTTTGGTTATTATTATCATATGAGCATCCATCATGCTCAGGAAATGTGAAGTAGAGTCCTCTAACCCAGATTGTGCATTTTTTGTCTTTCTTCTCACTGGGCTTGCGTTCGGAGAAAAGTCATCCGACTCGTAGCCCGAGTAATCAGAAGCAACTTTTTTCTCATCCCCCCATTCAGCTGGGCCCAACCTTTTTTTTGAAATGGACGTATCCATTTCTGTTTCCTTGTTTTGGTGTTGTGAAGGTTTGTTTTGGGGCTTGTTACGTTTAACTATTTTGTCACCTGGGCTGTTAAGAGGGGTCCTTGGGGACCTAGATCTGGATCTGGCTTTGCCCGGGCTTATTACGTTTACCAAGTCCAGAGAGGGGTTGCGTCCTGAAGGGTATGATTTATTGCATTTTTGGGAATTGGGTTGAGGGAGCTTTGAGATGTAATTTTTGGAGCTGGAACGACTCATTGCAACTGAATAGGAAGCTGGTACAAGAGAAAATAGTGTGAGGACTGAGGGAATGGGCCGTCCTGAGAAGCTACAATATCCCGCAAATACACAAATAATCAGCAGACACCTCCCAATCCCTTACTGCCCACCAATGTGACCGTTATGCAATAAGGGACTACGTTAGATTGCTAGAAATAATAGTGTCGCATATAATCTAGCACTGGGCACAACAAAAACAGAACAGTAATTTGACTGTGTAATCTCGTTTCTTCTTGTTTAATAACTCTCAATTCAGAACCTGCTTTAGGTCCTCGCAGCTTCAAGGATGGAAAAGATAAAATGCAGGGAGCTTGGTTGTGCAAGCGAAACTTGTTGAGCAGTTTTTCTTAGTAGCTTGTCACTGGGAGCTGTGGAGATTCCAGGATTTCAGCTGTGTGGAGCTTGGTTCATAAGAGGTTAAACTCTCCGCAACTTAGAGGTTAGCAGAATATGACACTCAGTTAAGACTACTTAGGTGTGCAGCAGCGATGAAAGAGTTAATTACCGGCTTCACCGGTGTGGAAGCCGCTGCTCTGAATGACTGGAGTGGCTTTATGTGGCTCAGGGATTCCTCCAGGGAGCCCTTATGTTTTGCAGAGGGGGGAGAGAGGGGGGGGCCGCCTGAGCAGCGCGCACAGCAGGGTATAGATGTGTGTGGTGAGGAGCCCGTGCTTTCAGCCGCAAGTGCGGCGCTGTTATGCTGTGGGGTCAGAGCTGCAGCCGCTCAGAGGTTAATGCTTCCAACTGTTGTGCCCGGGTAGAGAATGGGAGAGCCCGGTGAATCAGCCGCAGGTGCAGCGCTGCTGTGATGCCGGCACACGCTGCGGCTGTGCAAGGGTTAATCCTGCCGAGTGCTGCGCCCGGGAAGTAAGTGGAGGGAGCCCGGTAAATCCGCCGCAGGTGAAGCTCTGCTATGCTGCAGGCACACGCTGCAGCTGTGCAAGGGTTAATTAATTCTGCCGAGTGCTGTGCCCGGGAAGTGAGCGGGGGAGCCCGGTATATCAGCCGCAGGTGCAGCACTGTTGTGCTGTAGGCTCACGCTGCAGCTGTGTAAGGGTTAATCCTTCCGAGTGCTGTGCCCGGGAAGTGAGTGGGAGAGCCCGGCAAATCAGCCGCAGGTGCGGCGCTGCTGTGCTGCAGGCACACGCTGCAGCTGTGCAAGGGTTAATCCTGCCGAGTGCTGTGCCCGGGAAGAGGGGGGAGCCCGGTAAATCAGCCGAAGGTGCGGCTCTGCTATGCTGCAGGCACACGCTGCAGCTGTGTAATAGTTAATTAAGTCTGCCGAGTGCTGTGCCCGGGAAGTGCGCGGGGGAGCCCGGTAAATCAGCCGCAGGTGCGGCGCTGCTGTGCTACTGGCTCACGCTGCGGCCGTGCAGGGGCTAGACCTGCCGAGTGCTGTGCCCGGGACTCCTTACCTCCGGCTTGCGGCGATCGCGTCTGGCGCCGATATCCAGTCCGGTCCAGAGTGCTCACCGGCTGGCGTCTCGGCGCGTGCACCCCGCGGTGGGTCCCCAGGGACTTGCGGCTTCCTCTCCGGCGGCTCTGTACTTCAGCCGCTTCACCGCGCTTGGTTGCGGACTGGGAGGCTCTGCAGCTTGCTTGGCGTCGCCGGGTGGAGGGAGGGAGGAGAGCGCACTTGCGTCCTCGGTCTCCTGGGACCGGCTGCAGCAGGGGAGGGGAAGACAGATGCAAGGAAGGCTTTTGCCGCTTCACTCAGCCTGCAGCTCCTGCAGGCTGAGACTTGAGGCGGTGAAGGCAGAGAGAGGGAGCGCGTTTCTGTGCTTACCTCTTCAGGGTTCCAACGGCTGCCAGTTTCTTCGCCGCAGCTCCACTCTGAACCTCTTTAGGGGATCCCTGCAATATTACCCACAGTTGTGGAAGGGGCAGTGATAAGCCCAGTAGTTAGAGAGCCCATTAATGAGGGCAGATGCTGATTGCTGTTTGAGGCCTGCAAATAGGCCCAGGCCATGCGGTCCGCTTAGAGTCTGTCAGCAGCTTGGGGCAGGAGGCCCCAGAATTGGCAATTTAGGTCTCTGTGGGATCCAGGGATCTTGTAGATAAAGGATCCAGTGTCCAAATTTTGAAATCTGACGCTTTGAAGCCGATGTTGGCCGATTTAGAGGATGCCTCCTCAGAGCTCTTTAGCAGCACAACCTACTCCATTGCTGCCTAGGCCACACCCCCGAAACCACCAAAAATTTTAACCAGTCATCGTTCTCACAACACTGAGGAGCAGTCATTCGAAATGACTTCTCCATGCATTTTATGCATTGGTAAAAGCACTATGATGAAAAGTGTGATATGTTTTCAGGTATCTCCTATACTAATAGAGCCACATGCTCACCGGTTTGCCACATGATGTAGGCCTATGGACTGAACAAGAAACCACCAAAAATTTTAACCAGTCATCGTTCTCACAACACTGAGGACCAGTCATTCGAAATGACTTCTCCATGCATTTTATGCATTGGTAAAAGCACTATGATGAAAAGTGTGATATGTTTTCAGGTATCTCCTATACTAATAGAGCCACATGCTCACCGGTTTGCCACATGATGTAGGCCTATGGACTGAACAAGAAACCACCAAAAATTTTAACCAGTCATCGTTCTCACAACACTGAGGACCAGTCATTCGAAATGACTTCTCCATGCATTTTATGCATTGGTAAAAGCACTATGATGAAAAGTGTGATATGTTTTCAGGTATCTCCTATACTAATAGAGCCACATGCTCACCGGTTTGCCACATGATGTAGGCCTATGGACTGAACAAAAAACCACCAAAAATTTTAACCAGTCATCGTTCTCACAACACTGAGGACCAGTCATTCGAAATGACTTCTCCATGCATTTTATGCATTGGTAAAAGCACTATGATGAAAAGTGTGATATGTTTTCAGGTATCTCCTATACTAATAGAGCCACATGCTCACCGGTTTGCCACATGATGTAGGCCTATGGACTGAACAAGAAACCACCAAAAATTTTAACCAGTCATCGTTCTCACAACACTGAGGAGCAGTCATTCGAAATGACTTCTCCATGCATTTTATGCATTGGTAAAAGCACTATGATGAAAAGTGTGATATGTTTTCAGGTATCTCCTATACTAATAGAGCCACATGCTCACCGGTTTGCCACATGATGTAGGCCTATGGACTGAACAAGAAACCACCAAAAATTTTAACCAGTCATCGTTCTCACAACACTGAGGACCAGTCATTCGAAATGACTTCTCCATGCATTTTATGCATTGGTAAAAGCACTATGATGAAAAGTGTGATATGTTTTCAGGTATCTCCTATACTAATAGAGCCACATGCTCACCGGTTTGCCACATGATGTAGGCCTATGGACTGAACAAGAAACCACCAAAAATTTTAACCAGTCATCGTTCTCACAACACTGAGGACCAGTCATTCGAAATGACTTCTCCATGCATTTTATGCATTGGTAAAAGCACTATGATGAAAAGTGTGATATGTTTTCAGGTATCTCCTATACTAATAGAGCCACATGCTCACCGGTTTGCCACATGATGTAGGCCTATGGACTGAACAAGAAACCACCAAAAATTTTAACCAGTCATCGTTCTCACAACACTGAGGACCAGTCATTCGAAATGACTTCTCCATGCATTTTATGCATTGGTAAAAGCACTATGATGAAAAGTGTGATATGTTTTCAGGTATCTCCTATACTAATAGAGCCACATGCTCACCGGTTTGCCACATGATGTAGGCCTATGGACTGAACAAGAAACCACCAAAAATTTTAACCAGTCATCGTTCTCACAACACTGAGGACCAGTCATTCAAAATGACTTCTCCATGCATTTTATGCATTGGTAAAAGCACTATGATGAAAAGTGTGATATGTTTTCAGGTATCTCCTATACTAATAGAGCCACATGCTCACCGGTTTGCCACATGATGTAGGCCTATGGACTGAACAAGAAACCACCAAAAATTTTAACCAGTCATCGTTCTCACAACACTGAGGACCAGTCATTCGAAATGACTTCTCCATGCATTTTATGCATTGGTAAAAGCACTATGATGAAAAGTGTGATATGTTTTCAGGTATCTCCTATACTAATAGAGCCACATGCTCACCGGTTTGCCACATGATGTAGGCCTATGGACTGAACAAGAAACCACCAAAAATTTTAACCAGTCATCGTTCTCACAACACTGAGGACCAGTCATTCGAAATGACTTCTCCATGCATTTTATGCATTGGTAAAAGCACTATGATGAAAAGTGTGATATGTTTTCAGGTATCTCCTATACTAATAGAGCCACATGCTCACCGGTTTGCCACATGATGTAGGCCTATGGACTGAACAAGAAACCACCAAAAATTTTAACCAGTCATCGTTCTCACAACACTGAGGACCAGTCATTCGAAATGACTTCTCCATGCATTTTATGCATTGGTAAAAGCACTATGATGAAAAGTGTGATACGTTTTCAGGTATCTCCTATACTAATAGAGCCACATGCTCACCGGTTTGCCACATGATGTAGGCCTATGGACTGAACAAGAAACCACCAAAAATTTTAACCAGTCATCGTTCTCACAACACTGAGGACCAGACATTCAAAATGACTTCTCCATGCATTTTATGCATTAATAAAAGCACTATGATGAAAAGTGTGATATGTTTTCAGGTATCTCCTATACTAATAGAGCCACATGCTCACCGGTTTGCCACATGATGTAGGCCTATGGACTGAACAAGAAACCACCAAAAATTTTAACCAGTCATCGTTCTCACAACACTGAGGACCAGTCATTCGAAATGACTTCTCCATGCATTTTATGCATTGGTAAAAGCACTATGATGAAAAGTGTGATATGTTTTCAGGTATCTCCTATACTAATAGAGCCACATGCTCACCGGTTTGCCACATGATGTAGGCCTATGGACTGAACAAGAAACCACCAAAAATTTTAACCAGTCATCGTTCTCACAACACTGAGGAGCAGTCATTCGAAATGACTTCTCCATGCATTTTATGCATTGGTAAAAGCACTATGATGAAAAGTGTGATATGTTTTCAGGTATCTCCTATACTAATAGAGCCACATGCTCACCGGTTTGCCACATGATGTAGGCCTATGGACTGAACAAGAAACCACCAAAAATTTTAACCAGTCATCGTTCTCACAACACTGAGGACCAGTCATTCGAAATGACTTCTCCATGCATTTTATGCATTGGTAAAAGCACTATGATGAAAAGTGTGATATGTTTTCAGGTATCTCCTATACTAATAGAGCCACATGCTCACCGGTTTGCCACATGATGTAGGCCTATGGACTGAACAAGAAACCACCAAAAATTTTAACCAGTCATCGTTCTCACAACACTGAGGACCAGTCATTCGAAATGACTTCTCCATGCATTTTATGCATTGGTAAAAGCACTATGATGAAAAGTGTGATATGTTTTCAGGTATCTCCTATACTAATAGAGCCACATGCTCACCGGTTTGCCACATGATGTAGGCCTATGGACTGAACAAAAAACCACCAAAAATTTTAACCAGTCATCGTTCTCACAACACTGAGGACCAGTCATTCGAAATGACTTCTCCATGCATTTTATGCATTGGTAAAAGCACTATGATGAAAAGTGTGATATGTTTTCAGGTATCTCCTATACTAATAGAGCCACATGCTCACCGGTTTGCCACATGATGTAGGCCTATGGACTGAACAAGAAACCACCAAAAATTTTAACCAGTCATCGTTCTCACAACACTGAGGACCAGTCATTCGAAATGACTTCTCCATGCATTTTATGCATTGGTAAAAGCACTATGATGAAAAGTAACATAGTAACATAGTAACATAGTTAGTAAGGCCGAAAAAAGACACCCGTCCATCCAGTTCAGCCCACACTCCATCACAACAAATACCCAGATCTACGTCCTTCTACAGAACCTAATAATTGTATGATACAATATTGTTCTGCTCCAGGAAGACATCCAGGCCTCTTTTGAACCCTTCGACTGAGTTCGCCATCACCACCTCCTCAGGCAAGCAATTCCAGATTCTCACTGCCCTAACAGTAAAGAATCCTCTTCTATGTTGGTGGAAAAACCTTCTCTCCTCCAGACGCAAAGAATGCCCCCTTGTGCCCGTCACCTTCCTTGGTATAAACAGATCCTCAGCGAGATATTTGTATTGTCCCCTTATATACTTATACATGGTTATTAGATCGCCCCTCAGTCGTCTTTTTTCTAGACTAAATAATCCTAATTTCGCTAATCTATCTGGGTATTGTAGTTCTCCCATCCCCTTTATTAATTTTGTTGCCCTCCTTTGTACTCTCTCTAGTTCCATTATATCCTTCCTGAGCACCGGTGCCCAAAACTGGACACAGTACTCCATGTGCGGTCTAACTGCTCCAGGTAAGTTTATCATTAACTAGGATCCCCAAGTCCTTCTCCCTGTCAGATTTACCCAGTGGTTTCCCGTTCAGTGTGTAATGATGATATTGATTCCCTCTTCCCATGTGTATAACCTTACATTTATCATTGTTAAACCTCATCTGCCACCTTTCAGCCCAAGTTTCCAACTTATCCAGATCCATCTGTAGCAGAATACTATCTTCTCTTGTATTAACTGCTTTACATAGTTTTGTATCATCTGCAAATATCGATATTTTACTGTGTAAACCTTCTACCAGATCATTAATGAATATGTTGAAGAGAACAGGTCCCAATACTGACCCCTGCGGTACCCCACTGGTCACAGCGACCCAGTTAGAGACTATACCATTTATAACCACCCTCTGCTTTCTATCACTAAGCCAGTTACTAACCCATTTACACACATTTTCCCCCAGACCAAGCATTCTCATTTTGTGTACCAACCTCTTGTGCGGCACGGTATCAAACGCTTTGGAAAAATCGAGATATACCACGTCCAATGACTCACCGTGGTCCAGTCTATAGCTTACCTCTTCATAAAAACTGATTAGATTGGTTTGACAGGAGCGATTTCTCATAAACCCATGCTGATATGGAGTTAAACAGTTATTCTCATTGAGATAATCCAGAATAACATCCCTCAGAAACCCTTCAAATATTTTACCAACAATAGAGGTTAGACTTACTGGCCTATAATTTCCAGGTTCACTTTTAGAGCCCTTTTTGAATATTGGCACCACATTTGCTATGCGCCAGTCCTGCGGAACAGACCCTGTCGCTATAGAGTCACTAAAAATAAGAAATAATGGTTTATCTATTACATTACTTAGTTCTCTTAGTACTCGTGGGTGTATGCCATCCGGACCCGGAGATTTATCTATTTTAATCTTATTTAGCCGGTTTCGCACCTCTTCTTGGGTTAGATTGGTGACCCTTAATATAGGGTTTTCATTGTTTCTTGGGATTTCACCTAGCATTTCATTTTCCACCGTGAATACCGTGGAGAAGAAGGTGTTTAATATGTTAGCTTTTTCCTCGTCATCTACAACCATTCTTTCCTCACTATTTTTTAAGGGGCCTACATTTTCAGTTTTTATTCTTTTACTATTGATATAGTTGAAGAACAGTTTGGGATTAGTTTTACTCTCCTTAGCAATGTGCTTCTCTGTTTCCTTTTTGGCAGCTTTAATTAGTTTTTTAGATAAAGTATTTTTCTCCCTATAGTTTTTTAGAGCTTCAATGGTGCCATCCTGCTTTAGTAGTGCAAATGCTTTCTTTTTACTGTTAATTGCCTGTCTTACTTCTTTGTTTAGCCACATTGGGTTTTTCCTATTTCTAGTCCTTTTATTCCCACAAGGTATAAACCGCTTACACTGCCTATTTAGGATGTTCTTAAACATTTCCCATTTATTATCTGTATTCTCATTTCTGAGGATATTGTCCCAGTCTACCAGATTAAGGGCATCTCTAAGCTGTTCAAACTTTGCCTTCCTAAAGTTCAATGTTTTTGTGACTCCCTGACAAGTCCCCCTAGTGAAAGACAGGTGAAACTGCACAATATTGTGGTCGCTATTTCCTAAATGCCCAACCACCTGCAGATTTGTTATTCTGTCAGGTCTATTAGATAGTATTAGGTCTAAAAGTGCTGCTCCTCTGGTTGGATTCTGCACCAATTGTGAAAGATAATTTTTCTTGGTTATTAGCAGAAACCTGTTGCCTTTATGGGTTTCACAGGTTTCTGTTTCCCAGTTAATATCCGGGTAGTTAAAGTCCCCCATAACCAGGACCTCATTATGGGTTGCAGCTTCATCTATCTGCTTTAGAAGTAGACTTTCCATGCTTTCTGTTATATTTGGGGGTTTGTAACAGACCCCAATGAGAATTTTGTTACCATTTTTCCCTCCATGAATTTCAACCCATATGGACGCGACATCCTCATTCCCTTCGCTAATATCCTCCCTTAAAGTGGACTTTAGACAAGACTTTACATAGAGACAAACCCCTCCTCCTCTCCGATTTTTACGATCCTTTCTAAACAGACTGTAACCCTGTAAGTTAACTGCCCAGTCATAGCTTTCATCTAACCATGTCTCGGTTATTCCCACTATGTCAAAGTTACCTGTAGATATTTCTGCTTCTAGTTCTTCCATCTTGTTTGTCAGGCTTCTGGCGTTTGCGAGCATGCAGTTTAGAGGATTTTGTTTTGTTCCAATCTCCTCACTGTGGATTGTTTTAGCAATGTTCTTACCTCCCTTCTGAGTATGTTTTCCTGGGTCGTCTTTGTTCGAGTCTAATGTTTTTCTTCCCGTCCCCTCTTCTTCTAGTTTAACGCCCTCCTGATGAGTGTAGCGAGTCTTCTGGCGAATGTGTGTTCCCCAGGTTTGTTGAGGTGTAGTCCGTCTCTGGCGAGGAGTCCATCATACCAGTAATTCACACCGTGGTCCAGGAATCCAAATCCTTGTTGTCTGCACCATCGTCTTAGCCAGTTGTTTGCATCAAGGATCCTGTTCCATCTCCTGGTGCCATGCCCGTCTACTGGAAGGATAGAAGAAAAAACTACCTGTGCATCCAGTTCCTTTACTTTCTTCCCCAACTCTTCAAAGTCCTTGCAGATTGTCGGTAGGTCCTTCCTTGCCGTGTCATTGGTGCCAACATGTGTCATTGGTGCCAACATGTGTCATTGGTGCCAACATGTGTGATATGTTTTCAGGTATCTCCTATACTAATAGAGCCACATGCTCACCGGTTTGCCACATGATGTAGGCCTATGGACTGAACAAGAAACCACCAAAAATTTTAACCAGTCATCGTTCTCACAACACTGAGGACCAGTCATTCGAAATGACTTCTCCATGCATTTTATGCATTGGTAAAAGCACTATGATGAAAAGTGTGATATGTTTTCAGGTATCTCCTATACTAATAGAGCCACATGCTCACCGGTTTGCCACATGATGTAGGCCTATGGACTGAACAAGAAACCACCAAAAATTTTAACCAGTCATCGTTCTCACAACACTGAGGACCAGTCATTCGAAATGACTTCTCTATGCATTTTATGCATTGGTAAAAGCACTATGATGAAAAGTGTGATATGTTTTCAGGTATCTCCTATACTAATAGAGCCACATGCTCACCGGTTTGCCACATGATGTAGGCCTATGGACTGAACAAGAAACCACCAAAAATTTTAACCAGTCATCGTTCTCACAACACTGAGGACCAGTCATTCGAAATGACTTCTCCAAGCATTTTATGCATTGGTAAAAGCACTATGATGAAAAGTGTGATATGTTTTCAGGTATCTCCTATAGTAATAGAGCCACATGCTCACCGGTTTGCCACATGATGTAGGCCTATGGACTGAACAAGAAACCACCAAAAATTTTAACCAGTCATCGTTCTCACAACACTGAGGACCAGTCATTCGAAATGACTTCTCCATGCATTTTATGCATTGGTAAAAGCACTATGATGAAAAGTGTGATATGTTTTCAGGTATCTCCTATACTAATAGAGCCACATGCTCACCGGTTTGCCACATGATGTAGGCCTATGGACTGAACAAGAAACCACCAAAAATTTTAACCAGTCATCGTTCTCACAACACTGAGGACCAGTCATTCGAAATGACTTCTCCATGCATTTTATGCATTGGTAAAAGCACTATGATGAAAAGTGTGATATGTTTTCAGGTATCTCCTATACTAATAGAGCCACATGCTCACCGGTTTGCCACATGATGTAGACCTATGGACTGAACAAGAAACCACCAAAAATTTTAACCAGTCATCGTTCTCACAACACTGAGGACCAGTCATTCGAAATGACTTCTCCATGCATTTTATGCATTGGTAAAAGCACTATGATGAAAAGTGTGATATGTTTTCAGGTATCTCCTATACTAATAGAGCCACATGCTCACCGGTTTGCCACATGATGTAGGCCTATGGACTGAACAAGAAACCACCAAAAATTTTAACCAGTCATCGTTCTCACAACACTGAGGACCAGTCATTCGAAATGACTTCTCCATGCATTTTATGCATTGGTAAAAGCACTATGATGAAAAGTGTGATATGTTTTCAGGTATCTCCTATACTAATAGAGCCACATGCTCACCGGTTTGCCACATGATGTAGGCCTATGGACTGAACAAGAAACCACCAAAAATTTTAACCAGTCATCGTTCTCACAACACTGAGGACCAGTCATTCGAAATGACTTCTCCATGCATTTTATGCATTGGTAAAAGCACTATGATGAAAAGTGTGATATGTTTTCAGGTATCTCCTATACTAATAGAGCCACATGCTCACCGGTTTGCCACATGATGTAGGCCTATGGACTGAACAAGAAACCACCAAAAAATTTTAACCAGTCATCGTTCTCACAACACTGAGGACCAGTCATTCGAAATGACTTCTCCATGCATTTTATGCATTGGTAAAAGCACTATGATGAAAAGTGTGATATGTTTTCAGGTATCTCCTATACTAATAGAGCCACATGCTCACCGGTTTGCCACATGATGTAGGCCTATGGACTGAACAAGAAACCACCAAAAATTTTAACCAGTCATCGTTCTCACAACACTGAGGACCAGTCATTCGAAATGACTTCTCCATGCATTTTATGCATTGGTAAAAGCACTATGATGAAAAGTAACATAGTAACATAGTAACATAGTTAGTAAGGCCGAAAAAAGACACCCGTCCATCCAGTTCAGCCCACACTCCATCACAACAAATACCCAGATCTACGTCCTTCTACAGAACCTAATAATTGTATGATACAATATTGTTCTGCTCCAGGAAGACATCCAGGCCTCTCTTGAACCCTTCGACTGAGTTCGCCATCACCACCTCCTCAGGCAAGCAATTCCAGATTCTCACTGCCCTAACAGTAAAGAATCCTCTTCTATGTTGGTGGAAAAACCTTCTCTCCTCCAGACGCAAAGAATGCCCCCTTGTGCCCGTCACCTTCCTTGGTATAAACAGATCCTCAGCGAGATATTTGTATTGTCCCCTTATATACTTATACATGGTTATTAGATCGCCCCTCAGTCGTCTTTTTTCTAGACTAAATAATCCTAATTTCGCTAATCTATCTGGGTATTGTAGTTCTCCCATCCCCTTTATTAATTTTGTTGCCCTCCTTTGTACTCTCTCTAGTTCCATTATATCCTTCCTGAGCACCGGTGCCCAAAACTGGACACAGTACTCCATGTGCGGTCTAACTAGGGATTTGTACAGAGGCAGTATAATGCTCTCATCATGTGTATCCAGACCTCTTTTAATGCACCCCATGATCCTGTTTGCCTTGGCAGCTGCTGCCTGGCACTGGCTGCTCCAGGTAAGTTTATCATTAACTAGGATCCCCAAGTCCTTCTCCCTGTCAGATTTACCCAGTGGTTTCCCGTTCAGTGTGTAATGATGATATTGATTCCCTCTTCCCATGTGTATAACCTTACATTTATCATTGTTAAACCTCATCTGCCACCTTTCAGCCCAAGTTTCCAACTTATCCAGATCCATCTGTAGCAGAATACTATCTTCTCTTGTATTAACTGCTTTACATAGTTTTGTATCATCTGCAAATATCGATATTTTACTGTGTAAACCTTCTACCAGATCATTAATGAATATGTTGAAGAGAACAGGTCCCAATACTGACCCCTGCGGTACCCCACTGGTCACAGCGACCCAGTTAGAGACTATACCATTTATAACCACCCTCTGCTTTCTATCACTAAGCCAGTTACTAACCCATTTACACACATTTTCCCCCAGACCAAGCATTCTCATTTTGTGTACCAACCTCTTGTGCGGCACGGTATCAAACGCTTTGGAAAAATCGAGATATACCACGTCCAATGACTCACCGTGGTCCAGTCTATAGCTTACCTCTTCATAAAAACTGATTAGATTGGTTTGACAGGAGCGATTTCTCATAAACCCATGCTGATATGGAGTTAAACAGTTATTCTCATTGAGATAATCCAGAATAACATCCCTCAGAAACCCTTCAAATATTTTACCAACAATAGAGGTTAGACTTACTGGCCTATAATTTCCAGGTTCACTTTTAGAGCCCTTTTTGAATATTGGCACCACATTTGCTATGCGCCAGTCCTGCGGAACAGACCCTGTCGCTATAGAGTCACTAAAAATAAGAAATAATGGTTTATCTATTACATTACTTAGTTCTCTTAGTACTCGTGGGTGTATGCCATCCGGACCCGGAGATTTATCTATTTTAATCTTATTTAGCCGGTTTCGCACCTCTTCTTGGGTTAGATTGGTGACCCTTAATATAGGGTTTTCATTGTTTCTTGGGATTTCACCTAGCATTTCATTTTCCACCGTGAATACCGTGGAGAAGAAGGTGTTTAATATGTTAGCTTTTTCCTCGTCATCTACAACCATTCTTTCCTCACTATTTTTTAAGGGGCCTACATTTTCAGTTTTTATTCTTTTACTATTGATATAGTTGAAGAACAGTTTGGGATTAGTTTTACTCTCCTTAGCAATGTGCTTCTCTGTTTCCTTTTTGGCAGCTTTAATTAGTTTTTTAGATAAAGTATTTTTCTCCCTATAGTTTTTTAGAGCTTCAATGGTGCCATCCTGCTTTAGTAGTGCAAATGCTTTCTTTTTACTGTTAATTGCCTGTCTTACTTCTTTGTTTAGCCACATTGGGTTTTTCCTATTTCTAGTCCTTTTATTCCCACAAGGTATAAACCGCTTACACTGCCTATTTAGGATGTTCTTAAACATTTCCCATTTATTATCTGTATTCTCATTTCTGAGGATATTGTCCCAGTCTACCAGATTAAGGGCATCTCTAAGCTGTTCAAACTTTGCCTTCCTAAAGTTCAATGTTTTTGTGACTCCCTGACAAGTCCCCCTAGTGAAAGACAGGTGAAACTGCACAATATTGTGGTCGCTATTTCCTAAATGCCCAACCACCTGCAGATTTGTTATTCTGTCAGGTCTATTAGATAGTATTAGGTCTAAAAGTGCTGCTCCTCTGGTTGGATTCTGCACCAATTGTGAAAGATAATTTTTCTTGGTTATTAGCAGAAACCTGTTGCCTTTATGGGTTTCACAGGTTTCTGTTTCCCAGTTAATATCCGGGTAGTTAAAGTCCCCCATAACCAGGACCTCATTATGGGTTGCAGCTTCATCTATCTGCTTTAGAAGTAGACTTTCCATGCTTTCTGTTATATTTGGGGGTTTGTAACAGACCCCAATGAGAATTTTGTTACCATTTTTCCCTCCATGAATTTCAACCCATATGGACGCGACATCCTCATTCCCTTCGCTAATATCCTCCCTTAAAGTGGACTTTAGACAAGACTTTACATAGAGACAAACCCCTCCTCCTCTCCGATTTTTACGATCCTTTCTAAACAGACTGTAACCCTGTAAGTTAACTGCCCAGTCATAGCTTTCATCTAACCATGTCTCGGTTATTCCCACTATGTCAAAGTTACCTGTAGATATTTCTGCTTCTAGTTCTTCCATCTTGTTTGTCAGGCTTCTGGCGTTTGCGAGCATGCAGTTTAGAGGATTTTGTTTTGTTCCAATCTCCTCACTGTGGATTGTTTTAGCAATGTTCTTACCTCCCTTCTGAGTATGTTTTCCTGGGTCGTCTTTGTTCGAGTCTAATGTTTTTCTTCCCGTCCCCTCTTCTTCTAGTTTAACGCCCTCCTGATGAGTGTAGCGAGTCTTCTGGCGAATGTGTGTTCCCCAGGTTTGTTGAGGTGTAGTCCGTCTCTGGCGAGGAGTCCATCATACCAGTAATTCACACCGTGGTCCAGGAATCCAAATCCTTGTTGTCTGCACCATCGTCTTAGCCAGTTGTTTGCATCAAGGATCCTGTTCCATCTCCTGGTGCCATGCCCGTCTACTGGAAGGATAGAAGAAAAAACTACCTGTGCATCCAGTTCCTTTACTTTCTTCCCCAACTCTTCAAAGTCCTTGCAGATTGTCGGTAGGTCCTTCCTTGCCGTGTCATTGGTGCCAACATGTGTCATTGGTGCCAACATGTGTCATTGGTGCCAACATGTGTGATATGTTTTCAGGTATCTCCTATACTAAAAGAGCCACATGCTCACCGGTTTGCCACATGATGTAGGCCTATGGACTGAACAAGAAACCACCAAAAATTTTAACCAGTCATCGTTCTCACAACACTGAGGACCAGTCATTCGAAATGACTTCTCCATGCATTTTATGCATTGGTAAAAGCACTATGATGAAAAGTGTGATATGTTTTCAGGTATCTCCTATACTAATAGAGCCACATGCTCACCGGTTTGCCACATGATGTAGGCCTATGGACTGAACAAGAAACCACCAAAAATTTTAACCAGTCATCGTTCTCACAACACTGAGGACCAGTCATTCGAAATGACTTCTCTATGCATTTTATGCATTGGTAAAAGCACTATGATGAAAAGTGTGATATGTTTTCAGGTATCTCCTATACTAATAGAGCCACATGCTCACCGGTTTGCCACATGATGTAGGCCTATGGACTGAACAAGAAACCACCAAAAATTTTAACCAGTCATCGTTCTCACAACACTGAGGACCAGTCATTCGAAATGACTTCTCCAAGCATTTTATGCATTGGTAAAAGCACTATGATGAAAAGTGTGATATGTTTTCAGGTATCTCCTATAGTAATAGAGCCACATGCTCACCGGTTTGCCACATGATGTAGGCCTATGGACTGAACAAGAAACCACCAAAAATTTTAACCAGTCATCGTTCTCACAACACTGAGGACCAGTCATTCGAAATGACTTCTCCATGCATTTTATGCATTGGTAAAAGCACTATGATGAAAAGTGTGATATGTTTTCAGGTATCTCCTATACTAATAGAGCCACATGCTCACCGGTTTGCCACATGATGTAGGCCTATGGACTGAACAAGAAACCACCAAAAATTTTAACCAGTCATCGTTCTCACAACACTGAGGACCAGTCATTCGAAATGACTTCTCCATGCATTTTATGCATTGGTAAAAGCACTATGATGAAAAGTGTGATATGTTTTCAGGTATCTCCTATACTAATAGAGCCACATGCTCACCGGTTTGCCACATGATGTAGACCTATGGACTGAACAAGAAACCACCAAAAATTTTAACCAGTCATCGTTCTCACAACACTGAGGACCAGTCATTCGAAATGACTTCTCCATGCATTTTATGCATTGGTAAAAGCACTATGATGAAAAGTGTGATATGTTTTCAGGTATCTCCTATACTAATAGAGCCACATGCTCACCGGTTTGCCACATGATGTAGGCCTATGGACTGAACAAGAAACCACCAAAAATTTTAACCAGTCATCGTTCTCACAACACTGAGGACCAGTCATTCGAAATGACTTCTCCATGCATTTTATGCATTGGTAAAAGCACTATGATGAAAAGTGTGATATGTTTTCAGGTATCTCCTATACTAATAGAGCCACATGCTCACCGGTTTGCCACATGATGTAGGCCTATGGACTGAACAAGAAACCACCAAAAATTTTAACCAGTCATCGTTCTCACAACACTGAGGACCAGTCATTCGAAATGACTTCTCCATGCATTTTATGCATTGGTAAAAGCACTATGATGAAAAGTGTGATATGTTTTCAGGTATCTCCTATACTAATAGAGCCACATGCTCACCGGTTTGCCACATGATGTAGGCCTATGGACTGAACAAGAAACCACCAAAAATTTTAACCAGTCATCGTTCTCACAACACTGAGGACCAGTCATTCGAAATGACTTCTCCATGCATTTTATGCATTGGTAAAAGCACTATGATGAAAAGTGTGATATGTTTTCAGGTATCTCCTATACTAATAGAGCCACATGCTCACCGGTTTGCCACATGATGTAGGCCTATGGACTGAACAAGAAACCACCAAACATTTTAACCAGTCATCGTTCTCACAACACTGAAGACCAGTCATTCGAAATGACTTCTCCATGCATTTTATGCATTGGTAAAAGCACTATGATGAAAAGTGTGATATGTTTTCAGGTATCTCCTATACTAATAGAGCCACATGCTCACCGGTTTGCCACATGACGTAGGCCTATGTACTGAACAAGAAACCACCAAAAATTTTAACCAGTCATCATTCTCACAATACTGAGGACCAGTCATTCGAAATGACTTCTCCATGCATTTTATGCATTGGTAAAAGCACTATGATGAAAAGTGTGATATGTTTTCAGGTATCTCCTATACTAATAGAGCCATATGCTCACCGGTTTGCCACATGATGTAGGCCTATGGACTGAACAAGAAACCACCAAAAATTTTAACCAGTCATCGTTCTCACAACACTGAGGACCAGTCATTCGAAATGACTTCTCCATGCATTTTATGCATTGGTAAAAGCACTATGATGAAAAGTGTGCTATGTTTTCAGGTATCTCCTATACAAAACAAAATCCTCTAAACTGCATGCTCGCAAACGCCAGAAGCCTGACAAACAAGATGGAAGAACTAGAAGCAGAAATATCTACAGGTAACTTTGACATAGTGGGAATAACCGAGACATGGTTAGATGAAAGCTATGACTGGGCAGTTAACTTACAGGGTTACAGTCTGTTTAGAAAGGATCGTAAAAATCGGAGAGGAGGAGGGGTTTGTCTCTATGTAAAGTCTTGTCTAAAGTCCACTTTAAGGGAGGATATTAGCGAAGGGAATGAGGATGTCGAGTCCATATGGGTTGAAATTCATGGAGGGAAAAATGGTAACAAAATTCTCATTGGGGTCTGTTACAAACCCCCAAATATAACAGAAAGCATGGAAAGTCTACTTCTAAAGCAGATAGATGAAGCTGCAACCCATAATGAGGTCCTGGTTATGGGGGACTTTAACTACCCGGATATTAACTGGGAAACAGAAACCTGTGAAACCCATAAAGGCAACAGGTTTCTGCTAATAACCAAGAAAAATTATCTTTCACAATTGGTGCAAAATCCAACCAGAGGAGCAGCACTTTTAGACCTAATACTATCTAATAGACCTGACAGAATAACAAATCTGCAGGTGGTTGGGCATTTAGGAAATAGCGACCACAATATTGTGCAGTTTCACCTGTCTTTCACTAGGGGGACTTGTCAGGGAGTCACAAAAACACTGAACTTTAGGAAGGCAAAGTTTGACCAGCTTAGAGATGCCCTTAATCTGGTAGACTGGGACAATATCCTCAGAAATAAGAATACAGATAATAAATGGGAAATGTTTAAGAACATCCTAAATAGGCAGTGTAAGCGGTTTATACCTTGTGGGAATAAAAGGACTAGAAATAGGAAAAACCCAATGTGGCTAAACAAAGAAGTAAGACAGGCAATTAACAGTAAAAAGAAAGCATTTGCACTACTAAAGCAGGATGGCACCATTGAAGCTCTAAAAAACTATAGGGAGAAAAATACTTTATCTAAAAAACTAATTAAAGCTGCCAAAAAGGAAACAGAGAAGCACATTGCTAAGGAGAGTAAAACTAATCCCAAACTGTTCTTCAACTATATCAATAGTAAAAGAATAAAAACTGAAAATGTAGGCCCCTTAAAAAATAGTGAGGAAAGAATGGTTGTAGATGACGAGGAAAAAGCTAACATATTAAACATCTTCTTCTCCACGGTATTCACGGTGGAAAATGAAATGCTAGGTGAAATCCCAAGAAACAATGAAAACCCTATATTAAGGGTCACCAATCTAACCCAAGAAGAGGTGCGAAACCGGCTAAATAAGATTAAAATAGATAAATCTCCGGGTCCGGATGGCATACACCCACGAGTACTAAGAGAACTAAGTAATGTAATAGATAAACCATTATTTCTTATTTTTAGTGACTCTATAGCGACAGGGTCTGTTCCGCAGGACTGGCGCATAGCAAATGTGGTGCCAATATTCAAAAAGGGCTCTAAAAGTGAACCTGGAAATTATAGGCCAGTAAGTCTAACCTCTATTGTTGGTAAAATATTTGAAGGGTTTCTGAGGGATGTTATTCTGGATTATCTCAATGAGAATAACTGTTTAACTCCATATCAGCATGGGTTTATGAGAAATCGCTCCTGTCAAACCAATCTAATCAGTTTTTATGAAGAGGTAAGCTATAGACTGGACCACGGTGAGTCATTGGACGTGGTATATCTCGATTTTTCCAAAGCGTTTGATACCGTGCCGCACAAGAGGTTGGTACACAAAATGAGAATGCTTGGTCTGGGGGAAAAGGTGTGTAAGTGGGTTAGTAACTGGCTTAGTGATAGAAAGCAGAGGGTGGTTATAAATGGTATAGTCTCTAACTGGGTCGCTGTGACCAGTGGGGTACCGCAGGGGTCAGTATTGGGACCTGTTCTCTTCAAGATATTCATTAATGATCTGGTAGAAGGTTTACACAGTAAAATATCGATATTTGCAGATGATACAAAACTATGTAAAGCAGTTAATACAAGAGAAGATAGTATTCTGCTACAGATGGATCTGGATAAGTTGGAAACTTGGGCTGAAAGGTGGCAGATGAGGTTTAACAATGATAAATGTAAGGTTATACACATGGGAAGAGGGAATCAATATCACCATTACACACTGAACGGGAAACCACTGGGTAAATCTGACAGGGAGAAGGACTTGGGGATCCTAGTTAATGATAAACTTACCTGGAGCAGCCAGTGCCAGGCAGCAGCTGCCAAGGCAAACAGGATCATGGGGTGCATTAAAAGAGGTCTGGATACACATGATGAGAGCATTATACTGCCTCTGTACAAATCCCTAGTTAGACCGCACATGGAGTACTGTGTCCAGTTTTGGGCACCGGTGCTCAGGAAGGATATAATGGAACTAGAGAGAGTACAAAGGAGGGCAACAAAATTAATAAAGGGGATGGGAGAACTACAATACCCAGATAGATTAGCGAAATTAGGATTATTTAGTCTAGAAAAAAGACGACTGAGGGGCGATCTAATAACCATGTATAAGTATATAAGGGGACAATACAAATATCTCGCTGAGGATCTGTTTATACCAAGGAAGGTGACGGGCACAAGGGGGCATTTTTTGCGTCTGGAGGAGAGAAGGTTTTTCCACCAACATAGAAGAGGATTCTTTACTGTTAGGGCAGTGAGAATCTGGAATTGCTTGCCTGAGGAGGTGGTGATGGCGAACTCAGTCGAGGGGTTCAAGAGAGGCCTGGATGTCTTCCTGGAGCAGAACAATATTGTATCATACAATTATTAGGTTCTGTAGAAGGACGTAGATCTGGGTATTTATTATGATGGAATATAGGCTGAACTGGATGGACAAATGTCTTTTTTCGGCCTTACTAACTATGTTACTATGTTACTATGTTAATAGAGCCACATGCTCACCGGTTTGCCACATGATGTAGGCCTATGGACTGAACAAGAAACCACCAAAAATTTTAACCAGTCATCGTTCTCACAACACTGAGGACCAGTCATTCTAAATGACTTCTCCATGCATTTTATGCATTGGTAAAAGCACTATGATGAAAAGTGTGATATGTTTTCAGGTATCTCCTATACTAATAGAGCCACATGCTCACCGGTTTGCCACATGATGTAGGTCTATGGACTGAACAAGAAACCACCAAAAATTTTAACCAGTCATCGTTCTCACAACACTGAGGACCAGTCATTCGAAATGACTTCTCCATGCATTTTATGCATTGGTAAAAGCACTATGATGAAAAGTGTGATATGTTTTCAGGTATCTCCTATACTAATAGAGCCACATGCTCACCGGTTTGCCACATGATGTAGGCCTATGGACTGAACAAGAAACCACCAAAAATTTTAACCAGTCATCGTTCTCACAACACTGAGGACCAGTCATTCGAAATGACTTCTCCATGCATTTTATGCATTGGTAAAAGCACTATGATGAAAAGTGTGATATGTTTTCAGGTATCTCCTATACTAATAGAGCCACATGCTCACTGGTTTGCCACATGATGTAGGCCTATGGACTGAACAAGAAACCACCAAAAATTTTAACCAGTCATCGTTCTCACAACACTGAGGACCAGTCATTCGAAATGACTTCTCCATGCATTTTATGCATTGGTAAAAGCACTATGATGAAAAGTGTGATATGTTTTCAGGTATCTCCTATACTAATAGAGCCACATGCTCACCGGTTTGCCACATGATGTAGGCCTATGGACTGAACAAGAAACCACCAAAAATTTTAACCAGTCATCGTTCTCACAACACTGAGGACCAGTCATTCGAAATGACTTCTCCATGCATTTTATGCATTGGTAAAAGCACTATGATGAAAAGTGTGATATGTTTTCAGGTATCTCCTATACTAATAGAGCCACATGCTCACCGGTTTGCCACATGATGTAGGCCTATGGACTGAACAAGATACCACCAAAAATTTTAACCAGTCATCGTTCTCACAACACTGAGGACCAGTCATTCGAAATGACTTCTCCATGCATTTTATGCATTGGTAAAAGCACTATGATGAAAAGTGTGATATGTTTTCAGGTATCTCCTATACTAATAGAGCCACATGCTCACCGGTTTGCCACATGATGTAGGCCTATGGACTGAACAAGAAACCACCAAAAATTTTAACCAGTCATCGTTCTCACAACACTGAGGACCAGTCATTCGAAATGACTTCTCCATGCATTTTATGCATTGGTAAAAGCACTATGATGAAAAGTGTGATATGTTTTCAGGTATCTCCTATACTAATAGAGCCACATGCTCACCGGTTTGCCACATGATGTAGGCCTATGGACTGAACAAGAAACCACCAAAAATTTTAACCAGTCATCGTTCTCACAACACTGAGGACCAGTCATTCGAAATGACTTCTCCATGCATTTTATGCATTGATAAAAGCACTATGATGAAAAGTGTGATATGTTTTCAGGTATCTCCTATACTAATAGAGCCACATGCTCACCGGTTTGCCACATGATGTAGGTCTATGGACTGAACAAGAAACCACCAAAAATTTTAACCAGTCATCGTTCTCACAACACTGAGGACCAGTCATTCGAAATGACTTCTCCATGCATTTTATGCATTGGTAAAAGCACTATGATGAAAAGTGTGATATGTTTTCAGGTATCTCCTATACTAATAGAGCCACATGCTCACTGGTTTGCCACATGATGTAGGCCTATGGACTGAACAAGAAACCACCAAAAATTTTAACCAGTCATCGTTCTCACAACACTGAGGACCAGTCATTCGAAATGACTTCTCCATGCATTTTATGCATTGGTAAAAGCACTATGATGAAAAGTGTGATATGTTTTCAGGTATCTCCTATACTAATAGAGCCACATGGTCACCGGTTTGCCACATGATGTAGGCCTATGGACTGAACAAGAAACCACCAAAAATTTTAACCAGTCATCGTTCTCACAACACTGAGGACCAGTCATTCGAAATGACTTCTCCATGCATTTTATGCATTGGTAAAAGCACTATGATGAAAAGTGTGATATGTTTTCAGGTATCTCCTATACTAATAGAGCCACATGCTCACCGGTTTGCCACATGATGTAGGCCTATGGACTGAACAAGATACCACCAAAAATTTTAACCAGTCATCGTTCTCACAACACTGAGGACCAGTCATTCGAAATGACTTCTCCATGCATTTTATGCATTGGTAAAAGCACTATGATGAAAAGTGTGATATGTTTTCAGGTATCTCCTATACTAATAGAGCCACATGCTCACCGGTTTGCCACATGATGTAGGCCTATGGACTGAACAAGAAACCACCAAAAATTTTAACCAGTCATCGTTCTCACAACACTGAGGACCAGTCATTCGAAATGACTTCTCCATGCATTTTATGCATTGGTAAAAGCACTATGATGAAAAGTGTGATATGTTTTCAGGTATCTCCTATACTAATAGAGCCACATGCTCACCGGTTTGCCACATGATGTAGGCCTATGGACTGAACAAGAAACCACCAAAAATTTTAACCAGTCATCGTTCTCACAACACTGAGGACCAGTCATTCGAAATGACTTCTCCATGCATTTTATGCATTGGTAAAAGCACTATGATGAAAAGTGTGATATGTTTTCAGGTATCTCCTATACTAATAGAGCCACATGCTCACCGGTTTGCCACATGATGTAGGCCTATGGACTGAACAAGAAACCACCAAAAATTTTAACCAGTCATCGTTCTCACAACACTGAGGACCAGTCATTCGAAATGACTTCTCCATGCATTTTATGCATTGGTAAAAGCACTATGATGAAAAGTGTGATATGTTTTCAGGTATCTCCTATACTAATAGAGCCACATGCTCACCGGTTTGCCACATGATGTAGGCCTATGGACTGAACAAGAAACCACCAAAAATTTTAACCAGTCACCGTTCTCACAACACTGAGGACCAGTCATTCGAAATGACTTCTCCATGCATTTTATGCATTGGTAAAAGCACTATGATGAAAAGTGTGATATGTTTTCAGGTATCTCCTATACTAATAGAGCCACATGCTCACCGGTTTGCCACATGATGTAGGCCTATGGACTGAACAAGAAACCACCAAAAATTTTAACCAGTCATCGTTCTCACAACACTGAGGACCAGTCATTCGAAATGACTTCTCCATGCATTTTATGCATTGGTAAAAGCACTATGATGAAAAGTGTGATATGTTTTCAGGTATCTCCTATACTAATAGAGCCACATGCTCACCGGTTTGCCACATGATGTAGGCCTATGGACTGAACAAGAAACCACCCAAAATTTTAACCAGTCATCGTTCTCACAACACTGAGGACCAGTCATTCGAAATGACTTCTCCATGCATTGTATGCATTGGTAAAAGCAATATGATGAAAAGTGTGATATGTTTTCAGGTATCTCCTATACTAATAGAGCCACATGCTCACCGGTTTGCCACATGATGTAGGCCTATGGACTGAACAAGAAACCACCAAAAATTTTAACCAGTCATCGTTCTCACAACACTGAGGACCAGTCATTCGAAATGACTTCTCCATGCATTTTATGCATTGGTAATAGCACTATGATGAAAAGTGTGATATGTTTTCAGGTATCTCCTATACTAATAGAGCCACATGCTCACCGGTTTGCCACATGATGTAGGCCTATGGACTGAACAAGAAACCACCAAAAATTTTAACCAGTCATCGTTCTCACAACACTGAGGACCAGTCATTCGAAATGACTTCTCCATGCATTTTATGCATTGGTAAAAGCACTATGATGAAAAGTGTGATATGTTTTCAGGTATCTCCTATACTAATAGAGCCACATGCTCACCGGTTTGCCACATGATGTAGGCCTATGGACTGAACAAGAAACCACCAAAAATTTTAACCAGTCATCGTTCTCACAACACTGAGGACCAGTCATTCGAAATGACTTCTCCATGCATTTTATGCATTGGTAAAAGCACTATGATGAAAAGTGTGATATGTTTTCAGGTATCTCCTATACTAATAGAGCCACATGCTCACCGGTTTGCCACATGATGTAGGCCTATGGACTGAACAAGAAACCACCAAAAATTTTAACCAGTCATCGTTCTCACAACACTGAGGACCAGTCATTCGAAATGACTTCTCCATGCATTTTATGCATTGGTAAAAGCACTATGATGAAAAGTGTGATATGTTTTCAGGTATCTCCTATACTAATAGAGCCACATGCTCACCGGTTTGCCACATGATGTAGGCCTATGGACTGAACAAGAAACCACCAAAAATTTTAACCAGTCATCGTTCTCACAACACTGAGGACCAGTCATTCGAAATGACTTCTCCATGCATTTTATGCATTGGTAAAAGCACTATGATGAAAAGTGTGATATGTTTTCAGGTATCTCCTATACTAATAGAGCCACATGCTCACCGGTTTGCCACATGATGTAGGCCTATGGACTGAACAAGAAACCACCAAAAATTTTAACCAGTCATCGTTCTCACAACACTGAGGACCAGTCATTCGAAATGACTTCTCCATGCATTTTATGCATTGGTAAAAGCTAGTGTTGAGCGATACCGTCCGATACTTGAAAGTATCGGTATCGGATATTATCGGCCGATACCCGAAAAATATCGGATATCGCCGATACCGATATCCGATACCAATACAAGTCAATGGGACATCAAGTATCGGAATGTATCCTCATGGATCCCAGGGTCTGAAGGAGAGGAAACTCTCCTTCAGGCCCTGGGATCCATATTAAAGTGTAAAATAAAGAATTAAAATAAAAAATATTGTTATATTCACCTCTCCGGCGGCCCCTGGACATCAGCGGGAGGATCCGGCGTCCAGCACGGCTTCTTTCTTCAAAATGCGCGCCTTTAGGACCTGTGGAATGACGTCCCGGCTTCTGATTGGTCGCGTGCCGCCCATGTGACCGCCACGCGACCAATCAGAAGCCGCGACGTCATTCCTCAGGTCCTAAAAGGCGCTCATTCTAGGACTTTAGCTGAGGAATGACGTCGCGGCTTCTGATTGGTCGCGTGGCGGTCACATGGGCGGCACGCGACCAATCAGAAGCCGGGACGTCATACCACAGGTCCTAAAGGCGCGCATTTTGAAGAAAGAAGCCGTGCCGGACGCCGGTTCCTCGCGCAGATGTCCAGGGGCCGCCGGAGAGGTGAATATAACAATATTTTTTATTTTAATTCTTTATTTTACACTTCCGATACCGATAACCGATATCACAAAAATATCGGATCTCGGTATCGGAATTCCGATACCGCAAGTATCGGCCGATACCCGATACTTGCGGTATCGGAATGCTCAACACTAGTAAAAGCACTATGATGAAAAGTGTGATATGTTTTCAGGTATCTCCTATACTAATAGAGCCACATGCTCACCGGTTTGCCACATGATGTAGGCCTATGGACTGAACAAGAAACCACCAAAAATTTTAACCAGTCATCGTTCTCACAACACTGAGGACCAGTCATTCGAAATGACTTCTCCATGCATTTTATGCATTGGTAAAAGCACTATGATGAAAAGTGTGATATGTTTTCAGGTATCTCCTATACTAATAGAGCCACATGCTCACCGGTTTGCCACATGATGTAGGCCTATGGACTGAACAAGAAACCACCAAAAATTTTAACCAGTCATCGTTCTCACAACACTGAGGACCAGTCATTCGAAATGACTTCTCCATGCATTTTATGCATTGGTAAAAGCACTATGATGAAAAGTGTGATGTTTTCAGGTATCTCCTATACTAATAGAGCCACATGCTCACCGGTTTGCCACATGATGTAGGCCTATGGACTGAACAAGAAACCACCAAAAATTTTAACCAGTCATCGTTCTCACAACACTGAGGACCAGTCATTCGAAATGACTTCTCCATGCATTTTATGCATTGGTAAAAGCACTATGATGAAAAGTGTGATATGTTTTCAGGTATCTCCTATACTAATAGAGCCACATGCTCACCGGTTTGCCACATGATGTAGGCCTATGGACTGAACAAGAAACCACCAAAAATTTTAACCAGTCATCGTTCTCACAACACTGAGGACCAGTCATTCGAAATGACTTCTCCATGCATTTTATGCATTGGTAAAAGCACTATGATGAAAAGTGTGATATGTTTTCAGGTATCTCCTATACTAATAGAGCCACATGCTCACCGGTGTGCCACATGATGTAGGCCTATGGACTGAACAAGAAACCACCAAAAATTTTAACCAGTTATCGTTCTCACAACACTGAGGACCAGTCATTCGAAATGACTTCTCCATGCATTTTATGCATTGGTAAAAGCACTATGATGAAAAGTGTGATATGTTTTCAGGTATCTCCTATACTAATAGAGCCACATGCTCACCGGTTTGCCACATGATGTAGGCCTATGGACTGAACAAGAAACCACCAAAAATTTTAACCAGTCATCGTTCTCACAACACTGAGGACCAGTCATTCGAAATGACTTCTCCATGCATTTTATGCATTGGTAAAAGCACTATGATGAAAAGTGTGATATGTTTTCAGGTATCTCCTATACTAATAGAGCCACATGCTCACCGGTTTACCACATGATGTAGGCCTATGGACTGAACAAGAAACCACCAAAAATTTTAACCAGTCATCGTTCTCACAACACTGAGGACCAGTCATTCGAAATGACTTCTCCATGCATTTTATGCGTTGGTAAAAGCACTATGATGAAAAGTGTGATATGTTTTCAGGTATCTCCTATACTAATAGAGCCACATGCTCACCGGTGTGCCACATGATGTAGGCCTATGGACTGAACAAGAAACCACCAAAAATTTTAACCAGTCATCGTTCTCACAACACTGAGGACCAGTCATTCGAAATGACTTCTCCATGCATTTTATGCATTGGTAAAAGCACTATGATGAAAAGTGTGATATGTTTTCAGGTATCTCCTATACTAATAGAGCCACATGCTCACCGGTTTGCCACATGATGTAGGCCTATGGACTGAACAAGAAACCACCAAAAATTTTAACCAGTCATCGTTCTCACAACACTGAGGACCAGTCATTCGAAATGACTTCTCCATGCATTTTATGCATTGGTAAAAGCACTATGATGAAAAGTGTGATATGTTTTCAGGTATCTCCTATACTAATAGAGCCACATGCTCACCGGTTTACCACATGATGTAGGCCTATGGACTGAACAAGAAACCACCAAAAATTTTAACCAGTCATCGTTCTCACAACACTGAGGACCAGTCATTCGAAATGACTTCTCCATGCATTTTATGCGTTGGTAAAAGCACTATGATGAAAAGTGTGATATGTTTTCAGGTATCTCCTATACTAATAGAGCCACATGCTCACCGGTTTGCCACATGATGTAGGCCTATGGACTGAACAAGAAACCACCAAAAATTTTAACCAGTCATCGTTCTCACAACACTGAGGACCAGTCATTCGAAATGACTTCTCCATGCATTTTATGCATTGGTAAAAGCACTATGATGAAAAGTGTGATATGTTTTCAGGTATCTCCTATACTAATAGAGCCACATGCTCACCGGTTTGCCACATGATGTAGGCCTATGGACTGAACAAGAAACCACCAAAAATTTTAACCAGTCATCGTTCTCACAACACTGAGGACCAGTCATTCGAAATGACTTCTCCATGCATTTTATGCATTGGTAAAAGCACTATGATGAAAAGTGTGATATGTTTTCAGGTATCTCCTATACTAATAGAGCCACATGCTCACCGGTTTGCCACATGATGTAGGCCTATGGACTGAACAAGAAACCACCAAAAATTTTAACCAGTCATCGTTCTCACAACACTGAGGACCAGTCATTCGAAATGACTTCTCCATGCATTTTATGCATTGGTAAAAGCACTATGATGAAAAGTGTGATATGTTTTCAGGTATCTCCTATACTAATAGAGCCACATGCTCACCGGTTTGCCACATGATGTAGGCCTATGGACTGAACAAGAAACCACCAAAAATTTTAACCAGTCATCGTTCTCACAACACTGAGGACCAGTCATTCGAAATGACTTCTCCATGCATTTTATGCATTGGTAAAAGCACTATGATGAAAAGTGTGATATGTTTTCAGGTATCTCCTATACTAATAGAGCCACATGCTCACCGGTTTGCCACATGATGTAGGCCTATGGACTGAACAAGAAACCACCAAAAATTTTAACCAGTCATCGTTCTCACAACACTGAGGACCAGTCATTCGAAATGACTTCTCCATGCATTTTATGCATTGGTAAAAGCACTATGATGAAAAGTGTGATATGTTTTCAGGTATCTCCTATACTAATAGAGCCACATGCTCACCGGTTTGCCACATGATGTAGGCCTATGGACTGAACAAGAAACCACCAAAAATTTTAACCAGTCATCGTTCTCACAACACTGAGGACCAGTCATTCGAAATGACTTCTCGATGCATTTTATGCATTGGTAAAAGCACTATGATGAAAAGTGTGATATGTTTTCAGGTATCTCCTATACTAATAGAGCCACATGCTCACCGGTTTGCCACATGATGTAGGCCTATGGACTGAACAAGAAACCACCAAAAATTTTAACCAGTCATCGTTCTCACAACACTGAGGACCAGTCATTCGAAATGACTTCTCCATGCATTTTATGCATTGGTAAAAGCACTATGATGAAAAGTGTGATATGTTTTCAGGTATCTCCTATACTAATAGAGCCACATGCTCACCGGTTTACCACATGATGTAGGCCTATGGACTGAACAAGAAACCACCAAATATTTTAACCAGTCATCGTTCTCACAACACTGAGGACCAGTCATTCGAAATGACTTCTCCATGCATTTTATGCATTGGTAAAAGCACTATGATGAAAAGTGTGATATGTTTTCAGGTATCTCCTATACTAATAGAGCCACATGCTCACCGGTTTGCCACATTATGTAGGCCTATGGACTGAACAAGAAACCACCAAAAATTTTAACCAGTCATCGTTCTCACAACACTGAGGACCAGTCATTCGAAATGACTTCTCCATGCATTTTATGCATTGGTAAAAGCACTATGATGAAAAGTGTGATATGTTTTCAGGTATCTCCTATACTAATAGAGCCACATGCTCACCGGTTTGCCACATGATGTAGGCCTATGGACTGAACAAGAAACCACCAAAAATTTTAACCAGTCATCGTTCTCACAACACTGAGGACCAGTCATTCGAAATGACTTCTCCATTCATTTTATGCATTGGTAAAAGCACTATGATGAAAAGTGTGATATGTTTTCAGGTATCTCCTATACTAATAGAGCCACATGCTCACCGGTTTGCCACATGATGTAGGCCTATGGACTGAACAAGAAACCACCAAAAATTTTAACCAGTCATCGTTCTCACAACACTGAGGACCAGTCATTCGAAATGACTTCTCCATGCATTTTATGCATTGGTAAAAGCACTATGATGAAAAGTGTGATATGTTTTCAGGTATCTCCTATACTAATAGAGCCACATGCTCACCGGTTTGCCACATGATGTAGGCCTATGGACTGAACAAGAAACCACCAAAAATTTTAACCAGTCATCGTTCTCACAACACTGAGGACCAGTCATTCGAAATGACTTCTCCATGCATTTTATGCATTGGTAAAAGCACTATGATGAAAAGTGTGATATGTTTTCAGGTATCTCCTATACTAATAGAGCCACATGCTCACCGGTTTGCCACATGATGTAGGCCTATGGACTGAACAAGAAACCACCAAAAATTTTAACCAGTCATCGTTCTCACAACACTGAGGACCAGTCATTCGAAATGACTTCTCCATGCATTTTATGCATTGGTAAAAGCACTATGATGAAAAGTGTGATATGTTTTCAGGTATCTCCTATACTAATAGAGCCACATGCTCACCGGTTTGCCACATGATGTAGGCCTATGGACTGAACAAGAAACCACCAAAAATTTTAACCAGTCATCGTTCTCACAACACTGAGGACCAGTCATTCGAAATGACTTCTCCATGCATTTTATGCATTGGTAAAAGCACTATGATGAAAAGTGTGATATGTTTTCAGGTATCTCCTATACTAATAGAGCCACATGCTCACCGGTTTGCCACATGATGTAGGCCTATGGACTGAACAAGAAACCACCAAAAATTTTAACCAGTCATCGTTCTCACAACACTAAGCACCAGTCATTCGAAATGACTTCTCCATGCATTTTATGCATTGGTAAAAGCACTATGATGAAAAGTGTGATATGTTTTCAGGTATCTCCTATACTAATAGAGCCACATGCTCACCGGTTTGCCACATGATGTAGGCCTATGGACTGAACAAGAAACCACCAAAAATTTTAACCAGTCATCGTTCTCACAACACTGAGGACCAGTCATTCGAAATGACTTCTCCATGCATTTTATGCATTGGTAAAAGCACTATGATGAAAAGTGTGATATGTTTTCAGGTATCTCCTATACTAATAGAGCCACATGCTCACCGGTTTGCCACATGATGTAGGCCTATGGACTGAACAAGAAACCACCAAAAATTTTAACCAGTCATCGTTCTCACAACACTGAGGACCAGTCATTCGAAATGACTTCTCCATGCATTTTATGCATTGGTAAAAGCACTATGATGAAAAGTGTGATATGTTTTCAGGTATCTCCTATACTAATAGAGCCACATGCTCACCGGTTTGCCACATGATGTAGGCCTATGGACTGAACAAGAAACCACCAAAAATTTTAACCAGTCATCGTTCTCACAACACTGAGGACCAGTCATTCGAAATGACTTCTCCATGTATTTTATGCATTGGTAAAAGCACTATGATGAAAAGTGTGATATGTTTTCAGGTATCTCCTATACTAATAGAGACACATGCTCACCGGTTTGCCACATGATGTAGGCCTATGGACTGAACAAGAAACCACCAAAAATTTTAACCAGTCATCGTTCTTACAACACTGAGGACCAGTCATTCGAAATGACTTCTCCATGCATTTTATGCATTGGTAAAAGCACTATGATGAAAAGTGTGATATGTTTTCAGGTATCTCCTATACTAATAGAGCCACATGCTCACCGGTTTGCCACATGATGTAGGCCTATGGACTGAACAAGAAACCACCAAAAATTTTAACCAGTCATCGTTCTCACAACACTGAGGACCAGTCATTCGAAATGACTTCTCCATGCATTTTATGCATTGGTAAAAGCACTATGATGAAAAGTGTGATATGTTTTCAGGTATCTCCTATACTAATAGAGCCACATGCTCACCGGTTTGCCACATGATGTAGGCCTATGGACTGAACAAGAAACCACCAAAAATTTTAACCAGTCATCGTTCTCACAACACTGAGGACCAGTCATTCGAAATGACTTCTCCATGCATTTTATGCATTGGTAAAAGCACTATGATGAAAAGTGTGATATGTTTTCAGGTATCTCCTATACTAATAGAGCCACATGCTCACCGGTTTGCCACATGATGTAGGCCTATGGACTGAACAAGAAACCACCAAAAATTTTAACCAGTCATCGTTCTCACAACACTGAGGACCAGTCATTCGAAATGACTTCTCCATGCATTTTATGCATTGGTAAAAGCACTATGATGAAAAGTGTGATATGTTTTCAGGTATCTCCTATACTAATAGAGCCACATGCTCACCGGTTTGCCACATGATGTAGGCCTATGGACTGAACAAGAAACCACCAAAAATTTTAACCAGTCATCGTTCTCACAACACTGAGGACCAGTCATTCGAAATGACTTCTCCATGCATTTTATGCATTGGTAAAAGCACTATGATGAAAAGTGTGATATGTTTTCAGGTATCTCCTATACTAATAGAGCCACATGCTCACCGGTTTGCCACATGATGTAGGCCTATGGACTGAACAAGAAACCACCAAAAATTTTAACCAGTCATCGTTCTCACAACACTGAGGACCAGTCATTCGAAATGACTTCATGCATTTTATGCATTGGTAAAAGCACTATGATGAAAAGTGTGATATGTTTTCAGGTATCTCCTATACTAATAGAGCCACATGCTCACCGGTTTGCCACATGATGTAGGCCTATGGACTGAACAAGAAACCACCAAAAATTTTAACCAGTCATCGTTCTCACAACACTGAGGACCAGTCATTCGAAATGACTTCTCCATGCATTTTATGCATTGGTAAAAGCACTATGATGAAAAGTGTGATATGTTTTCAGGTATCTCCTATACTAATAGAGCCACATGCTCACCGGTTTGCCACATGATGTAGGCCTATGGACTGAACAAGAAACCACCAAAAATTTTAACCAGTCATCGTTCTCACAACACTGAGGACCAGTCATTCGAAATGACTTCTCCATGCATTTTATGCATTGGTAAAAGCACTATGATGAAAAGTGTGATATGTTTTCAGGTATCTCCTATACTAATAGAGCCACATGCTCACCGGTTTGCCACATGATGTAGGCCTATGGACTGAACAAGAAACCACCAAAAATTTTAACCAGTCATCGTTCTCACAACACTGAGGACCAGTCATTCGAAATGACTTCTCCATGCATTTTATGCATTGGTAAAAGCACTATGATGAAAAGTGTGATATGTTTTCAGGTATCTCCTATACTAATAGAGCCACATGCTCACCGGTTTGCCACATGATGTAGGCCTATGGACTGAACAAGAAACCACCAAAAATTTTAACCAGTCATCGTTCTCACAACACTGAGGACCAGTCATTCGAAATGACTTCTCCATGCAGTTTATGCATTGGTAAAAGCACTATGATGAAAAGTGTGATATGTTTTCAGGTATCTCCTATACTAATAGAGCCACATGCTCACCGGTTTGCCACATGATGTAGGCCTATGGACTGAACAAGAAACCACTAAAAATTTTAACCAGTCATCGTTCTCACAACACTGAGGACCAGTCATTCGAAATGACTTCTCCATGCATTTTATGCATTGGTAAAAGCACTATGATGAAAAGTGTGATATGTTTTCAGGTATCTCCTATACTAATAGAGCCACATGCTCACCGGTTTGCCACATGATGTAGGCCTATGGACTGAACAAGAAACCACCAAAAATTTTAACCAGTCATCGTTCTCACAACACTGAGGACCAGTCATTCGAAATGACTTCTCCATGCATTTTATGCATTGGTAAAAGCACTATGATGAAAAGTGTGATATGTTTTCAGGTATCTCCTATACTAATAGAGCCACATGCTCACCGGTTTACCACATGATGTAGGCCTATGGACTGAACAAGAAACCACCAAAAATTTTAATCAGTCATCGTTCTCACAACACTGAGGACCAGTCATTCGAAATGACTTCTCCATGCATTTTATGCATTGGTAAAAGCACTATGATGAAAAGTGTGATATGTTTTCAGGTATCTCCTATACTAATAGAGCCACATGCTCACCGGTTTGCCACATGATGTAGGCCTATGGACTGAACAAGAAACCACCAAAAATTTTAACCAGTCATCGTTCTCACAACACTGAGGACCAGTCATTCGAAATGACTTCTCCATGCATTTTATGCATTGGTAAAAGCACTATGATGAAAAGTGTGATATGTTTTCAGGTATCTCCTATACTAATAGAGCCACATGCTCACCGGTTTGCCACATGATGTAGGCCTATGGACTGAACAAGAAACCACCAAAAATTTTAACCAGTCATCGTTCTCACAACACTGAGGACCAGTCATTCGAAATGACTTCTCCATGCATTTTATGCATTGGTAAAAGCACTATGATGAAAAGTGTGATATGTTTTCAGGTATCTCCTATACTAATAGAGCCACATGCTCACCGGTTTGCCACATGATGTAGGCCTATGGACTGAACAAGAAACCACCAAAAATTTTAACCAGTCATCGTTCTCACAACACTGAGAACCAGTCATTCGAAATGACTTCTCCATGCATTTTATGCATTGGTAAAAGCACTATGATGAAAAGTGTGATATGTTTTCAGGTGTCTCCTATACTAATAGAGCCACATGCTCACCGGTTTGCCACATGATGTAGGCCTATGGACTGAACAAGAAACCACCAAAAATTTTAACCAGTCATCGTTCTCACAACACTGAGGACCAGTCATTCGAAATGACTTCTCCATGCATTTTATGCATTGGTAAAAGCACTATGATGAAAAGTGTGATATGTTTTCAGGTATCTCCTATACTAATAGAGCCACATGCTCACCGGTTTGCCACATGATGTAGGCCTATGGACTGAACAAGAAACCACCAAAAATTTTAACCAGTCATCGTTCTCACAACACTGAGGACCAGTCATTCGAAATGACTTCTCCATGCATTTTATGCATTGGTAAAAGCACTATGATGAAAAGTGTGATATGTTTTCAGGTATCTCCTATACTAATAGAGCCACATGCTCACCGGTTTGCCACATGATGTAGGCCTATGGACTGAACAAGAAACCACCAAAAATTTTAACCGGTCATCGTTCTCACAACACTGAGGACCAGTCATTCGAAATGACTTCTCCATGCATTTTATGCATTGGTAAAAGCACTATGATGAAAAGTGTGATATGTTTTCAGGTATCTCCTATACTAATAGAGCCACATGCTCACCGGTTTGCCACATGATGTAGGCCTATGGACTGAACAAGAAACCACCAAAAATTTTAACCAGTCATCGTTCTCACAACACTGAGGACCAGTCATTCGAAATGACTTCTCCATGCATTTTATGCATTGGTAAAAGCACTATGATGAAAAGTGTGATATGTTTTCAGGTATCTCCTATACTAATAGAGCCACATGCTCACCGGTTTGCCACATGATGTAGGCCTATGGACTGAACAAGAAACCACCAAAAATTTTAACCAGTCATCATTCTCACAACACTGAGGACCAGTCATTCGAAATGACTTCTCCATGCATTTTATGCATTGGTAAAAGCACTATGATGAAAAGTGTGATATGTTTTCAGGTATCTCCTATACTAATAGAGCCACATGCTCACCGGTTTGCCACATGATGTAGGCCTATGGACTGAACAAGAAACCACCAAAAATTTTAACCAGTCTTCGTTCTCACAACACTGAGGACCAGTCATTCGAAATGACTTCTCCATGCATTTTATGCATTGGTAAAAGCACTATGATGAAAAGTGTGATATGTTTTCAGGTATCTCCTATACAAATAGAGCCACATGCTCACCGGTTTGCCACATGATGTAGGCCTATGGACTGAACAAGAAACCACCAAAAATTTTAACCAGTCATCGTTCTCACAACACTGAGGACCAGTCATTCGAAATGACTTCTCCATGCATTTTATGCATTGGTAAAAGCACTATGATGAAAAGTGTGATATGTTTTCAGGTATCTCCTATACTAATAGAGCCACATGCTCACCGGTTTGCCACATGATGTAGGCCTATGGACTGAACAAGAAACCACCAAAAATTTTAACCAGTCATCGTTCTCACAACACTGAGGACCAGTCATTCGAAATGACTTCTCCATGCATTTTATGCATTGGTAAAAGCACTATGATGAAAAGTGTGATATGTTTTCAGGTATCTCCTATACTAATAGAGCCACATGCTCACCGGTTTGCCACATGATGTAGGCCTATGGACTGAACAAGAAACCACCAAAAATTTTAACCAGTCATCGTTCTCACAACACTGAGAACCAGTCATTCGAAATGACTTCTCCATGCATTTTATGCATTGGTAAAAGCACTATGATGAAAAGTGTGATATGTTTTCAGGTGTCTCCTATACTAATAGAGCCACATGCTCACCGGTTTGCCACATGATGTAGGCCTATGGACTGAACAAGAAACCACCAAAAATTTTAACCAGTCATCGTTCTCACAACACTGAGGACCAGTCATTCGAAATGACTTCTCCATGCATTTTATGCATTGGTAAAAGCACTATGATGAAAAGTGTGATATGTTTTCAGGTATCTCCTATACTAATAGAGCCACATGCTCACCGGTTTGCCACATGATGTAGGCCTATGGACTGAACAAGAAACCACCAAAAATTTTAACCAGTCATCGTTCTCACAACACTGAGGACCAGTCATTCGAAATGACTTCTCCATGCATTTTATGCATTGGTAAAAGCACTATGATGAAAAGTGTGATATGTTTTCAGGTATCTCCTATACTAATAGAGCCACATGCTCACCGGTTTGCCACATGATGTAGGCCTATGGACTGAACAAGAAACCACCAAAAATTTTAACCGGTCATCGTTCTCACAACACTGAGGACCAGTCATTCGAAATGACTTCTCCATGCATTTTATGCATTGGTAAAAGCACTATGATGAAAAGTGTGATATGTTTTCAGGTATCTCCTATACTAATAGAGCCACATGCTCACCGGTTTGCCACATGATGTAGGCCTATGGACTGAACAAGAAACCACCAAAAATTTTAACCAGTCATCGTTCTCACAACACTGAGGACCAGTCATTCGAAATGACTTCTCCATGCATTTTATGCATTGGTAAAAGCACTATGATGAAAAGTGTGATATGTTTTCAGGTATCTCCTATACTAATAGAGCCACATGCTCACCGGTTTGCCACATGATGTAGGCCTATGGACTGAACAAGAAACCACCAAAAATTTTAACCAGTCATCATTCTCACAACACTGAGGACCAGTCATTCGAAATGACTTCTCCATGCATTTTATGCATTGGTAAAAGCACTATGATGAAAAGTGTGATATGTTTTCAGGTATCTCCTATACTAATAGAGAAACATGCTCACCGGTTTGCCACATGATGTAGGCCTATGGACTGAACAAGAAACCACCAAAAATTTTAACCAGTCATCGTTCTCACAACACTGAGGACCAGTCATTCGAAATGACTTCTCCATGCATTTTATGCATTGGTAAAAGCACTATGATGAAAAGTGTGATATGTTTTCAGGTATCTCCTATACAAATAGAGCCACATGCTCACCGGTTTGCCACATGATGTAGGCCTATGGACTGAACAAGAAACCACCAAAAATTTTAACCAGTCATCGTTCTCACAACACTGAGGACCAGTCATTCGAAATGACTTCTCCATGCATTTTATGCATTGGTAAAAGCACTATGATGAAAAGTGTGATATGTTTTCAGGTATCTCCTATACTAATAGAGCCACATGCTCACCGGTTTGCCACATGATGTAGGCCTATGGACTGAACAAGAAACCACCAAAAATTTTAACCAGTCATCGTTCTCACAACACTGAGGACCAGTCATTCGAAATGACTTCTCCATGCATTTTATGCATTGGTAAAAGCACTATGATGAAAAGTGTGATATGTTTTCAGGTATCTCCTATACTAATAGAGCCACATGCTCACCGGTTTGCCACATGATGTAGGCCTATGGACTGAACAAGAAACCACCAAAAATTTTAACCAGTCATCGTTCTCACAACACTGAGAACCAGTCATTCGAAATGACTTCTCCATGCATTTTATGCATTGGTAAAAGCACTATGATGAAAAGTGTGATATGTTTTCAGGTATCTCCTATACTAATAGAGCCACATGCTCACCGGTTTGCCACATGATGTAGGCCTATGGACTGAACAAGAAACCACCAAAAATTTTAACCAGACATCGTTCTCACAACACTGAGGACCAGTCATTCGAAATGACTTCTCCATGCATTTTATGCATTGGTAAAAGCACTATGATGAAAAGTGTGATATGTTTTCAGGTATCTCCTATACTAATAGAGCCACATGCTCACCGGTTTGCCACATGATGTAGGCCTATGGACTGAACAAGAAACCACCAAAAATTTTAACCAGTCATCGTTATCACAACACTGAGGACCAGTCATTCGAAATGACTTCTCCATGCATTTTATGCATTAGTAAAAGCACTATGATGAAAAGTGTGATATGTTTTCAGGTATCTCCTATACTAATAGAGCCACATGCTCACCGGTTTGCCACATGATGTAGGCCTATGGACTGAACAAGAAACCACTAAAAATTTTAACCAGTCATCGTTCTCACAACACTGAGGACCAGTCATTCGAAATGACTTCTCCATGCATTTTATGCATTGGTAAAAGCACTATGATGAAAAGTGTGATATGTTTTCAGGTATCTCCTATACTAATAGAGCCACATGCTCACCGGTTTGCCACATGATGTAGGCCTATGGACTGAACAAGAAACCACCAAAAATTTTAACCAGTCATCGTTCTCACAACACTGAGGACCAGTCATTCGAAATGACTTCTCCATGCATTTTATGCATTGGTAAAAGCACTATGATGAAAAGTGTGATATGTTTTCAGGTATCTCCTATACTAATAGAGCCACATGCTCACCGGTTTGCCACATGATGTAGGCCTATGGACTGAACAAGAAACCACCAAAAATTTTAACCAGTCATCGTTCTCACAACACTGAGGACCAGTCATTCGAAATGACTTCTCCATGCATTTTATGCATTGGTAAAAGCACTATGATGAAAAGTGTGATATGTTTTCAGGTATCTCCTATACTAATAGAGCCACATGCTCACCGGTTTGCCACATGATGTAGGCCTATGGACTGAACAAGAAACCACCAAAAATTTTAACCAGTCATTGTTCTCACAACACTGAGGACCAGTCATTCGAAATGACTTCTCCATGCATTTTATGCATTGGTAAAAGCACTATGATGAAAAGTGTGATATGTTTTCAGGTATCTCCTATACTAATAGAGCCACATGCTCACCGGTTTGCCACATGATGTAGGCCTATGGACTGAACAAGAAACCACCAAAAATTTTAACCAGTCATCGTTCTCACAACACTGAGGACCAGTCATTCGAAATGACTTCTCCATGCATTTTATGCATTGGTAAAAGCACTATGATGAAAAGTGTGATATGTTTTCAGGTATCTCCTATACTAATAGAGCCACATGCTCACCGGTTTGCCACATGATGTAGGCCTATGGACTGAACAAGAAACCACCAAAAATTTTAACCAGTCATCGTTCTCACAACACTGAGGACCAGTCATTCGAAATGACTTCTCCATGCATTTTATGCATTGGTAAAAGCACTATGATGAAAAGTGTGATATGTTTTCAGGTATCTCCTATAATAATAGAGCCACATGCTCACCGGTTTGCCACATGATGTAGGCCTATGGACTGAACAAGAAACCACCAAAAATTTTAACCAGTCATCGTTCTCACAACACTGAGGACCAGTCATTCGAAATGACTTCGCCATGCATTTTATGCATTGGTAAAAGCACTATGATGAAAAGTGTGATATGTTTTCAGGTATCTCCTATACTAATAGAGCCACATACTCACCGGTTTGCCACATGATGTAGGCCTATGGACTGAACAAGAAACCACCAAAAATTTTAACCAGTCATCGTTCTCACAACACTGAGGACCAGTCATTCGAAATGACTTCTCCATGCATTTTATGCATTGGTAAAAGCACTATGATGAAAAGTGTGATATGTTTTCAGGTATCTCCTATACTAATAGAGCCACATGCTCACCGGTTTGCCACATGATGTAGGCCTATGGACTGAACAAGAAACCACTAAAAATTTTAACCAGTCATCGTTCTCACAACACTGAGGACCAGTCATTCGAAATGACTTCTCCATGCATTTTATGCATTGGTAAAAGCACTATGATGAAAAGTGTGATATGTTTTCAGGTATCTCCTATACTAATAGAGCCACATGCTCACCGGTTTGCCACATGATGTAGGCCTATGGACTGAACAAGAAACCACCAAAAATTTTAACCAGTCATCGTTCTCACAACACTGAGGACCAGTCATTCGAAATGACTTCTTCATGCATTTTATGCATTGGTAAAAGCACTATGATGAAAAGTGTGATATGTTTTCAGGTATCTCCTATACTAATAGAGCCACATGCTCACCGGTTTGCCACATGATGTAGGCCTATGGACTGAACAAGAAACCACCAAAAATTTTAACCAGTCATCGTTCTCACAACACTGAGGACCAGTCAATCGAAATGACTTCTCCATGCATTTTATGCATTGGTAAAAGCACTATGATGAAAAGTGTGATATGTTTTCAGGTATCTCCTATACTAATAGAGCCACATGCTCACCGGTTTACCACATGATGTAGGCCTATGGACTGAACAAGAAACCACCAAATATTTTAACCAGTCATCGTTCTCACAACACTGAGGACCAGTCATTCGAAATGACTTCTCCATGCATTTTATGCATTGGTAAAAGCACTATGATGAAAAGTGTGATATGTTTTCAGGTATCTCCTATACTAATAGAGCCACATGCTCACCGGTTTGCCACATGATGTAGGCCTATGGACTGAACAAGAAACCACCAAAAATTTTAACCAGTCATCGTTCTCACAACACTGAGGACCAGTCATTCGAAATGACTTCTCCATGCATTTTATGCATTGGTAAAAGCACTATGATGAAAAGTGTGATATGTTTTCAGGTATCTCCTATACTAATAGAGCCACATGCTCACCGGTTTGCCACATGATGTAGGCCTATGGACTGAACAAGAAACCACCAAAAATTTTAACCAGTCATCGTTCTCACAACACTGAGGACCAGTCATTCGAAATGACTTCTCCATGCATTTTATGCATTGGTAAAAGCACTATGATGAAAAGTGTGATATGTTTTCAGGTGTCTCCTATACTAATAGAGCCACATGCTCACCGGTTTGCCACATGATGTAGGCCTATGGACTGAACAAGAAACCATCAAAAATTTTAACCAGTCATCGTTCTCACAACACTGAGGACCAGTCATTCGAAATGACTTCTCCATGCATTTTATGCATTGGTAAAAGCACTATGATGAAAAGTGTGATATGTTTTCAGGTATCTCCTATACTAATAGAGCCACATGCTCACCGGTTTGCCACATGATGTAGGCCTATGGACTGAACAAGAAACCACCAAAAATTTTAACCAGTCATCGTTCTCACAACACTGAGGACCAGTCATTCGAAATGACTTCTCCATGCATTTTATGCATTGGTAAAAGCACTATGATGAAAAGTGTGATATGTTTTCAGGTATCTCCTATACTAATAGAGCCACATGCTCACCGGTTTGCCACATGATGTAGGCCTATGGACTGAACAAGAAACCACCAAAAATTTTAACCAGTCATCGTTCTCACAACACTGAGGAGCAGTCATTCGAAATGACTTCTCCATGCATTTTATGCATTGGTAAAAGCACTATGATGAAAAGTGTGATATGTTTTCAGGTATCTCCTATACTAATAGAGCCACATGCTCACCGATTTGCCACATAATGTAGGCCTATGGACTGAACAAGAAACCACCAAAAATTTTAACCAGTCATCGTTCTCACAACACTGAGAACCAGTCATTCGAAATGACTTCTCCATGCATTTTATGCATTGGTAAAAGCACTATGATGAAAAGTGTGATATGTTTTCAGGTATCTCCAATACTAATAGAGCCACATGCTCACCGGTTTGCCACATGATGTAGGCCTATGGACTGAACAAGAAACCACCAAAAATTTTAACCAGTCATCGTTCTCACAACACTGAGGACCAGTCATTCGAAATGACTTCTTCATGCATTTTATGCATTGGTAAAAGCACTATGATGAAAAGTGTGATATGTTTTCAGGTATCTCCTATACTAATAGAGCCACATGCTCACCGGTTTGCCACATGATGTAGGCCTATGGACTGAACAAGAAACCACCAAAAATTTTAACCAGTCATCGTTCTCACAACACTGAGGACCAGTCAATCGAAATGACTTCTCCATGCATTTTATGCATTGGTAAAAGCACTATGATGAAAAGTGTGATATGTTTTCAGGTATCTCCTATACTAATAGAGCCACATGCTCACCGGTTTACCACATGATGTAGGCCTATGGACTGAACAAGAAACCACCAAATATTTTAACCAGTCATCGTTCTCACAACACTGAGGACCAGTCATTCGAAATGACTTCTCCATGCATTTTATGCATTGGTAAAAGCACTATGATGAAAAGTGTGATATGTTTTCAGGTATCTCCTATACTAATAGAGCCACATGCTCACCGGTTTGCCACATGATGTAGGCCTATGGACTGAACAAGAAACCACCAAAAATTTTAACCAGTCATCGTTCTCACAACACTGAGGACCAGTCATTCGAAATGACTTCTCCATGCATTTTATGCATTGGTAAAAGCACTATGATGAAAAGTGTGATATGTTTTCAGGTATCTCCTATACTAATAGAGCCACATGCTCACCGGTTTGCCACATGATGTAGGCCTATGGACTGAACAAGAAACCACCAAAAATTTTAACCAGTCATCGTTCTCACAACACTGAGGACCAGTCATTCGAAATGACTTCTCCATGCATTTTATGCATTGGTAAAAGCACTATGATGAAAAGTGTGATATGTTTTCAGGTATCTCCTATACTAATAGAGCCACATGCTCACCGGTTTGCCACATGATGTAGGCCTATGGACTGAACAAGAAACCACCAAAAATTTTAACCAGTCATCGTTCTCACAACACTGAGGACCAGTCATTCGAAATGACTTCTCCATGCATTTTATGCATTGGTAAAAGCACTATGATGAAAAGTGTGATATGTTTTCAGGTATCTCCTATACTAATAGAGCCACATGCTCACCGGTTTGCCACATGATGTAGGCCTATGGACTGAACAAGAAACCACCAAAAATTTTAACCAGTCATCGTTCTCACAACACTGAGGACCAGTCATTCGAAATGACTTCTCCATGCATTTTATGCATTGGTAAAAGCACTATGATGAAAAGTGTGATATGTTTTCAGGTATCTCCTATACTAATAGAGCCACATGCTCACCGGTTTGCCACATGATGTAGGCCTATGGACTGAACAAGAAACCACCAAAAATTTTAACCAGTCATCGTTCTCACAACACTGAGGACCAGTCATTCGAAATGACTTCTCCATGCATTTTATGCATTGGTAAAAGCACTATGATGAAAAGTGTGATATGTTTTCAGGTATCTCCTATACTAATAGAGCCACATGCTCACCGGTTTGCCACATGATGTAGGCCTATGGACTGAACAAGAAACCACTAAAAATTTTAACCAGTCATCGTTCTCACAACACTGAGGACCAGTCATTCGAAATGACTTCTCCATGCATTTTATGCATTGGTAAAAGCACTATGATGAAAAGTGTGATATGTTTTCAGGTATCTCCTATACTAATAGAGCCACATGCTCACCGGTTTGCCACATGATGTAGGCCTATGGACTGAACAAGAAACCACCAAAAATTTTAACCAGTCATCGTTCTCACAACACTGAGGACCAGTCATTCGAAATGACTTCTTCATGCATTTTATGCATTGGTAAAAGCACTATGATGAAAAGTGTGATATGTTTTCAGGTATCTCCTATACTAATAGAGCCACATGCTCACCGGTTTGCCACATGATGTAGGCCTATGGACTGAACAAGAAACCACCAAAAATTTTAACCAGTCATCGTTCTCACAACACTGAGGACCAGTCATTCGAAATGACTTCTCCATGCATTTTATGCATTGGTAAAAGCACTATGATGAAAAGTGTGATATGTTTTCAGGTATCTCCTATACTAATAGAGCCACATGCTCACCGGTTTACCACATGATGTAGGCCTATGGACTGAACAAGAAACCACCAAATATTTTAACCAGTCATCGTTCTCACAACACTGAGGACCAGTCATTCGAAATGACTTCTCCATGCATTTTATGCATTGGTAAAAGCACTATGATGAAAAGTGTGATATGTTTTCAGGTATCTCCTATACTAATAGAGCCACATGCTCACCGGTTTGCCACATGATGTAGGCCTATGGACTGAACAAGAAACCACCAAAAATTTTAACCAGTCATCGTTCTCACAACACTGAGGACCAGTCATTCGAAATGACTTCTCCATGCATTTTATGCATTGGTAAAAGCACTATGATGAAAAGTGTGATATGTTTTCAGGTATCTCCTATACTAATAGAGCCACATGCTCACCGGTTTGCCACATGATGTAGGCCTATGGACTGAACAAGAAACCACCAAAAATTTTAACCAGTCATCGTTCTCACAACACTGAGGACCAGTCATTCGAAATGACTTCTCCATGCATTTTATGCATTGGTAAAAGCACTATGATGAAAAGTGTGATATGTTTTCAGGTATCTCCTATACTAATAGAGCCACATGCTCACCGGTTTGCCACATGATGTAGGCCTATGGACTGAACAAGAAACCACCAAAAATTTTAACCAGTCATCGTTCTCACAACACTGAGGACCAGTCATTCGAAATGACTTCTCCATGCATTTTATGCATTGGTAAAAGCACTATGATGAAAAGTGTGATATGTTTTCAGGTATCTCCTATACTAATAGAGCCACATGCTCACCGGTTTGCCACATGATGTAGGCCTATGGACTGAACAAGAAACCACCAAAAATTTTAACCAGTCATCGTTCTCACAACACTGAGGACCAGTCATTCGAAATGACTTCTCCATGCATTTTATGCATTGGTAAAAGCACTATGATGAAAAGTGTGATATGTTTTCAGGTATCTCCTATACTAATAGAGCCACATGCTCACCGGTTTGCCACATGATGTAGGCCTATGGACTGAACAAGAAACCACCAAAAATTTTAACCAGTCATCGTTCTCACAACACTGAGGACCAGTCATTCGAAATGACTTCTCCATGCATTTTATGCATTGGTAAAAGCACTATGATGAAAAGTGTGATATGTTTTCAGGTGTCTCCTATACTAATAGAGCCACATGCTCACCGGTTTGCCACATGATGTAGGCCTATGGACTGAACAAGAAACCACCAAAATTTTAACCAGTCATCGTTCTCACAACACTGAGAACCAGTCATTCGAAATGACTTCTCCATGCATTTTATGCATTGGTAAAAGCACTATGATGAAAAGTGTGATATGTTTTCAGGTATCTCCTATACTAATAGAGCCACATGCTCACCGGTTTGCCACATGATGTAGGCCTATGGACTGAACAAGAAACCACCAAAAATTTTAACCAGTCATCGTTCTCACAACACTGAGGACCAGTCATTCGAAATGACTTCTCCATGCATTTTATGCATTGGTAAAAGCACTATGATGAAAAGTGTGATATGTATTCAGGTATCTCCTATACTAATAGAGCCACATGCTCACCGGTTTGCCACATGATGTAGGCCTATGGACTGAACAAGAAACCACCCAAAATTTTAACCAGTCATCGTTCTCACAACACTGAGGACCAGTCATTCGAAATGACTTCTCCATGCATTTTATGCATTGGTAAAAGCACTATGATGAAAAGTGCGATATGTTTTCAGGTATCTCCTATACTAATAGAGCCACATGCTCACCGGTTTGCCACATGATGTAGGCCTATGGACTGAACAAGAAACCACCAAAAATTTTAACCAGTCATCGTTCTCACAACACTGAGGACCAGTCATTCGAAATGACTTCTCCATGCATTTTATGCATTGGTAAAAGCACTATGATGAAAAGTGTGATATGTTTTCAGGTATCTCCTATACTAATAGAGCCACATGCTCACCGGTTTGCCACATGATGTAGGCCTATGGACTGAACAAGAAACCACCAAAAATTTTAACCAGTCATCGTTCTCACAACACTGAGGACCAGTCATTCGAAATGACTTCTCCATGCATTTTATGCATTGGTAAAAGCACTATGATGAAAAGTGTGATATGTTTTCAGGTATCTCCTATACTAATAGAGCCACATGCTCACCGGTTTGCCACATGATGTAGGCCTATGGACTGAACAAGAAACCACCAAAAATTTTAACCAGTCATCGTTCTCACAACACTGAGGACCAGTCATTCGAAATGACTTCTCCATGCATTTTATGCATTGGTAAAAGCACTATGATGAAAAGTGTGATATGTTTTCAGGTATCTCCTATACTAATAGAGCCACATGCTCACCGGTTTGCCACATGATGTAGGCCTATGGACTGAACAAGAAACCACCAAAAATTTTAACCAGTCATCGTTCTCACAACACTGAGGACCAGTCATTCGAAATGACTTCTCCATGCATTTTATGCATTGGTAAAAGCACTATGATGAAAAGTGTGATATGTTTTCAGGTATCTCCTATACTAATAGAGCCACATGCTCACCGGTTTGCCACATGATGTAGGCCTATGGACTGAACAAGAAACCACCAAAAATTTTAACCAGTCATCATTCTCACAACACTGAGGACCAGTCATTCGAAATGACTTCTCCATGCATTTTATGCATTGGTAAAAGCACTATGATGAAAAGTGTGATATGTTTTCAGGTATCTCCTATAATAATAGAGCCACATGCTCACCGATTTGCCACATGATGTAGGCCTATGGACTGAACAAGAAACCACCAAAAATTTTAACCAGTCATCGTTCTCACAACACTGAGGACCAGTCATTCGAAATGACTTCTCCATGCATTTTATGCATTGGTAAAAGCACTATGATGAAAAGTGTGATATGTTTTCAGGTATCTCCTATACTAATAGAGCCACATGCTCACCGGTTTGCCACATGATGTAGGCCTATGGACTGAACAAGAAACCACTAAAAATTTTAACCAGTCATCGTTCTCACAACACTGAGGACCAGTCATTCGAAATGACTTCTCCATGCATTTTATGCATTGGTAAAAGCACTATGATGAAAAGTGTGATATGTTTTCAGGTATCTCCTATACTAATAGAGCCACATGCTCACCGGTTTGCCACATGATGTAGGCCTATGGACTGAACAAGAAACCACCAAAAATTTTAACCAGTCATCGTTCTCACAACACTGAGAACCAGTCATTCGAAATGACTTCTCCATGCATTTTATGCATTGGTAAAAGCACTATGATGAAAAGTGTGATATGTTTTCAGGTATCTCCTATACTAATAGAGCCACATGCTCACCGGTTTGCCACATGATGTAGGCCTATGGACTGAACAAGAAACCACCAAAAATTTTAACCAGTCATCGTTCTCACAACACTGAGGACCAGTCATTCGAAATGACTTCTCCATGCATTTTATGCATTGTTAAAAGCACTATGATGAAAAGTGTGATATGTTTTCAGGTATCTCCTATAATAATAGAGCCACATGCTCAGCGGTTTGCCACATGATGTAGGCCTATGGACTGAACAAGAAACCACCAAAAATTTTAACCAGTCATCGTTCTCACAACACTGAGGACCAGTCATTCGAAATGACTTCTCCATGCATTTTATGCATTGGTAAAAGCACTATGATGAAAAGTGTGATATGTTTTCAGGTATCTCCTATACTAATAGAGCCACATGCTCACCGGTTTGCCACATGATGTAGGCCTATGGACTGAACAAGAAACCACCAAAAATTTTAACCAGTCATCGTTCTCACAACACTGAGGACCAGTCATTCGAAATGACTTCTCCATGCATTTTATGCATTGGTAAAAGCACTATGATGAAAAGTGTGATATGTTTTCAGGTATCTCCTATACTAATAGAGCCACATGCTCACCGGTTTGCCACATGATGTAGGCCTATGGACTGAACAAGAAACCACCAAAAATTTTAACCAGTCATCGTTCTCACAGCACTGAGGACCAGTCATTCGAAATGACTTCTCCATGCATTTTATGCATTGGTAAAAGCACTATGATGAAAAGTGTGATATGTTTTCAGGTATCTCCTATACTAATAGAGCCACATGCTCACCGGTTTGCCACATGATGTAGGCCTATGGACTGAACAAGAAACCACTAAAAATTTTAACCAGTCATCGTTCTCACAACACTGAGGACCAGTCATTCGAAATGACTTCTCCATGCATTTTATGCATTGGTAAAAGCACTATGATGAAAAGTGTGATATGTTTTCAGGTATCTCCTATACTAATAGAGCCACATGCTCACCGGTTTGCCACATGATGTAGGCCTATGGACTGAACAAGAAACCACCAAAAATTTTAACCAGTCATCGTTCTCACAACACTGAGACCAGTCATTCGAAATGACTTCTCCATGCATTTTATGCATTGGTAAAAGCACTATGATGAAAAGTGTGATATGTTTTCAGGTATCTCCTATACTAATAGAGCCACATGCTCACCGGTTTGCCACATGATGTAGGCCTATGGACTGAACAAGAAACCACCAAAAATTTAACCAGTCATCGTTCTCACAACACTGAGGACCAGTCATTCGAAATGACTTCTCCATGCATTTTATGCATTGGTAAAGCACTATGATGAAAAGTGTGATATGTATTCAGGTATCTCCTATACTAATAGAGCCACATGCTCACCGGTTTGCCACATGATGTAGGCCTATGGACTGAACAAGAAACCACCAAAAATTTTAACCAGTCATCGTTCTCACAACACTGAGGACCAGTCATTCGAAATGACTTCTCCATGCATTTTATGCATTGGTAAAAGCACTATGATGAAAAGTGTGATATGTTTTCAGGTATCTCCTATACTAATAGAGCCACATGCTCACCGGTTTGCCACATGATGTAGGCCTATGGACTGAACAAGAAACCACCAAAAATTTTAACCAGTCATCGTTCTCACAACACTGAGGACCAGTCATTCGAAATGACTTCTCCATGCATTTTATGCATTGGTAAAAGCACTATGATGAAAAGTGTGATATGTTTTCAGGTATCTCCTATACTAATAGAGCCACATGCTCACCGGTTTGCCACATGATGTAGGCCTATGGACTGAACAAGAAACCACCAAAAATTTTAACCAGTCATCGTTCTCACAACACTGAGGACCAGTCATTCGAAATGACTTCTCCATGCATTTTATGCATTGGTAAAAGCACTATGATGAAAAGTGTGATATGTTTTCAGGTATCTCCTATACTAATAGAGCCACATGCTCACCGGTTTGCCACATGATGTAGGCCTATGGACTGAACAAGAAACCACCAAAAATTTTAACCAGTCATCGTTCTCACAACACTGAGGACCAGTCATTCGAAATGACTTCTCCATGCATTTTATGCATTGGTAAAAGCACTATGATGAAAAGTGTGATATGTTTTCAGGTATCTCCTATACTAATAGAGCCACATGCTCACCGGTTTGCCACATGATGTAGGCCTATGGACTGAACAAGAAACCACCAAAAATTTTAACCAGTCATCGTTCTCACAACACTGAGGACCAGTCATTCCAAATGACTTCTCCATGCATTTTATGCATTGGTAAAAGCACTATGATGAAAAGTGTGATATGTTTTCAGGTATCTCCTATACTAATAGAGCCACATGCTCACCGGTTTGCCACATGATGTAGGCCTATGGACTGAACAAGAAACCACCAAAAATTTTAACCAGTCATCGTTCTCACAACACTGAGGACCAGTCATTCGAAATGACTTCTCCATGCATTTTATGCATTGGTAAAAGCACTATGATGAAAAGTGTGATATGTTTTCAGGTATCTCCTATACTAATAGAGCCACATGCTCACCGGTTTGCCACATGATGTAGGCCTATGGACTGAACAAGAAACCACTAAAAATTTTAACCAGTCATCGTTCTCACAACACTGAGGACCAGTCATTCGAAATGACTTCTCCATGCATTTTATGCATTGGTAAAAGCACTATGATGAAAAGTGTGATATGTTTTCAGGTATATCCTATACTAATAGAGCCACATGCTCACCGGTTTGCCACATGATGTAGGCCTATGGACTGAACAAGAAACCACCAAAAATTTTAACCAGTCATCGTTCTCACAACACTGAGAACCAGTCATTCGAAATGACTTCTCCATGCATTTTATGCATTGGTAAAAGCACTATGATGAAAAGTGTGATATGTATTCAGGTATCTCCTATACTAATAGAGCCACATGCTCACCGGTTTGCCACATGATGTAGGCCTATGGACTGAACAAGAAACCACCAAAAATTTTAACCAGTCATCGTTCTCACAACACTGAGGACCAGTCATTCGAAATGACTTCTCCATGCATTTTATGCATTGGTAAAAGCACTATGATGAAAAGTGTGATATGTTTTCAGGTATCTCCTATACTAATAGAGCCACATGCTCACCGGTTTGCCACATGATGTAGGCCTATGGACTGAACAAGAAACCACCAAAAATTTTAACCAGTCATCGTTCTCACAACACTGAGGACCAGTCATTCGAAATGACTTCTCCATGCATTTTATGCATTGGTAAAAGCACTATGATGAAAAGTGTGATATGTTTTCAGGTATCTCCTATACTAATAGAGCCACATGCTCACCGGTTTGCCACATGATGTAGGCCTATGGACTGAACAAGAAACCACCAAAAATTTTAACCAGTCATCATTCTCACAACACTGAGGACCAGTCATTCGAAATGACTTCTCCATGCATTTTATGCATTGGTAAAAGCACTATGATGAAAAGTGTGATATGTTTTCAGGTACCTCCTATACTAATAGAGCCACATGCTCACCGTTTGCCACATGATGTAGGCCTATGGACTGAACAAGAAACCACCAAAAATTTTAACCAGTCATCGTTCTCACAACACTGAGGACCAGTCATTCGAAATGACTTCTCCATGCATTTTAAGCATTGGTAAAAGCACTATGATGAAAAGTGTGATATGTTTTCAGGTATCTCCTATACTAATAGAGCCACATGCTCAGCGGTTGCCACATGATGTAGGCC